>NC_052505.1:87560390-87640521 GCF_014356525.2 Nilaparvata lugens
ATATACAAAGTATATGGAAGTGTGAGGTAGAGGAAAACCATACCAAATACGATCACAACCAATAGTTGAGAACTATAAAACTCTTTTTAGATTCAACCATGATATATATATCCATTATCATGAGTACCATGTCATGTCAACTAATCAGATATTTTGATCAAGTCGATTAAAAATTCTAGATAATATTTCTCGTGAGACAGGCTGATTGATTACACAGCTGAACATAATTCTGTCTCTCATAAAACCAGATAATCATAATAATATAGAAATTGCTCGCTCAATATTATATTAATAGGATAATTGATTATTTTAAAACGAGAATGAACCGTTAATATTACATCAATAAACCTGCATCAGCTACCGTCTATAAAAGGCTTTGACAAGACAGAAGATCGGCAACGTTTTTTTCCTATCTACACTGCCATTATAACGTGGACCTCACTATAGTAATTGAAGGATTATACTATACTGAAGCTCATATAAGAATTGTATAAGAATTTGAAACTCATATTCTGAATTATTGAGTCTTGACTTTGGTATCAACCCACATTATGACAAGATACGCATTATAGGATTATCTGCTTGGGTGTACTGTGAGATACAAGCCCTCAAGTCAGCTGACCTCAGAACACAGAGGAATTCAATCAGGAATCTGTTGTTAACACCTTGTTCCAAAGTGCTGAGCTGATGAATATGTATTCACTACCAGACCAGAAGGGAGCTACAGCAAAGGATGTGCTACTGCTGCAACTCTGTGATCCAGAGACAGTTTTGATCATGCAACTCTGATATTCAGCAGCTGCTAGAATCATCAATACTTCCATTATCTTGAAGCTAATATAATTTGTTACACTTGTATTTAGTAAACCATTCAGGCAGAGCCTAAGTGGTAGACAATATTATCATTAATTTATAAAGCGATTTTCTCATTCACAATAGCAACAACAACACTGATTTTAAACTCATTAACATTTCAATAAGATTAAGTTTTGATTCGATAATTTAGTCAACGTTCTGAGTGCAATTCATTACACAATGAATTTTCCAAAGCTTCTCGTAAGCTACTTTCGATTGATTTTCTGTCCTGAAATGATCTCTGAGAGTAAACTTTGAATTTTGAACGCAAGAAAGGATAGAAGGTATCTCAGCTCCAGCCTTTTTCAGTTCTGGATCATACTGATCGCTTGATCATTATGAAAAATAATAATTTCAGGAGTTTGTCTGAGATTCTTGACCTCTATATATGAGCCTTGTGATTGAAAACTCGAGATCTGGTTTTTTTTATTTTATGAAGAATAGTCATTGAAAATTCTTCTGCAGAATACCTAAATTTATTTCTAGATATGACGATTCTCTAACATTAGACTCTTCACTTGTTTCAAAGCAAACACAATATTTTCAAACATAAAGACTCTTGGAAACAAACTGTTGGAGCACCTCTCTTATTCTATCTACAATAGAACTTCAATTATCCGAACTCCGACTATCCAAATCACTTTCAGAAAAAAATTTGTTCGAAAAAAGTCCAACTGCGCTATTACTCTTCCCCCCGCAAAGCCAGTGTTTGCGCTTTCGCTCACTATTGTCATAGAGAAACTTTAGAGAAACTCTATGCTATAGTTTCTCTATGCTATCGTTCTCTATGCTATAGTTTCTCTATGCTATCGTTTCTCTATGCTATCGTTTCTCTATGCTATCGTTTCTCTATGCTATCGTTTCTCTATGCTATCGTTTCTCTATGCTATAGTTTCTCTATGCTATCGTTTCTCTATGCTATCGTTTCTCTATGCTATAGTTTCTCTATGCTATCGTTTCTCTATGCTATCGTTTCTCTATGCTATCGTTTCTCTATGCTATTGTCCTTCCCTCCGCGAAATCAGTGTAGGCACAACACGTGGTATGAGTCGGAGATGTTTATTGACATAAGTACATTCCATTTATATTTAAAACATGTGAAAATATCATGTTTCTTTCACCTAATTCAATAAAAAAATAGTGCAATATCAAAACGATTTTTTTCTCTCCAATGGCAATCTAAAAAAAATCCCCGATTATCCGAATGGGACCCGGTCCCCATTAATTTTGAGTTCTACTGTATTCATAGAGAAACACCAAAATATGAGATAACAGTCAATTAAGTGATCATTATTAGTTGATCAAATTTATACAACAGTTAATCAGTATAGATGAATCTTGCTCTCAAAGTTTTTTTTCTATTTTCAAGGTTTTGAGTTTGAAAATCGTACAATAGATACGTAAAATATCTATCAAGTTTTCCATAATTCCATGACGATATAATAAACAAGCCGTCAGGCTCGCTTCGCTCGCCATATCCATCTAGCCAGGAGGCTCCGCCCCCTGGACCTCCGACTGGATCGCCCAAAAATAAGATCAGCGGGCACGCTTCGCTCGCCTGCATTTTTCATTTGAGCATGCTTCATTCCATCAGAAAGTCAAAGTACTGAGAAAACGCAGAAAAGCTGGGAAAAACGTTGGAGAAACGCTGATCTTGGGCGTATCTTTGGCGTTATTTCAATTCCTTCTAAAACAACATTATTACACCCCAGCTGAGCTTCTGTAGTAAATTTGAACATTTTCTGTTCATTTGGTCTCGATAAAGCTGAGAAAGCGCAAAAAACACAAAATTTGGGGCTTTTCTTTGGCGTTATTTCAAATTACTTATCTTTGATGAAATATTAAAGCCACCTCATCACAAAATTTTTAGACCCTAGCTAAACCTCTGTACCAAATTTGAGCATTTTCTGTGTATTACTTGATCAAAGAACTAAGAAAACGCAAAAAACCGCTAATTTTGGGCGAATCTTTGGCGTTATTTCAAATTCCTTCTAACACAACATTATTACACCCCAGCTGAGCATCTGTAGTGAATTTGAACATTTTCTGTTCATTTGCTCTCGATAAAGCAGAGAAAGCGCAAAAAACGCTATTTCAAATTCCTTCTAACACAACATTATTACACCCCAGCTGAGCATCTGTAGTGAATTTGAACATTTTCTGTTCATTTGCTCTTGATAAAGCAGGGAAAGCGCAAAAAACGCTGGAAAACGCAGATTTTGGGCGTATCTTTGGCGTTATTTCAAATTCCTTCTAACACAACATTATTACACTCTAGCTTAGCTTCTGTACTAAATTTGAACAGTTTCTGTTTATTTGTTCTCGTAAAATCATGTATACCAAAAAATTAAAACTCTTGGAATTTCAAAACTTGTTGACTTATTTCCATTCCATACATAATATTCACATTAAATTGCGCTCCTCTATTGCTTCTCCATCAAGTACTTGATTCAATGCCATTTGTTGAACATTTCAAGTCATTCTTGATTCACTTAAGCAAATATGATTTCTACGGAATTAACAAACTTTTAATGTTTCTGGAGCTATATAATTTTAAATCCCTCTTCAACATTTATTACAAGCGTGAGCTAACTTTTGCATTCGCTTCATTAACCTGGTCAATTACAGCTTGAAAATGATGCGCTCCCACATAGGATTTAGTAGCAGTGTAAGTTGATCCACCATTTCACGAGCTTCACGTACTTAGAAGTTGGAACAGGGTTTTGAACTAGATGGGGAATACACAACCATTTCAAACGAATGAGCTTAGCTCGAGTTGGCTTAGTACTGCGGCTAGTCTGTTTCCATTAAACCGAATTCGCATTCGAAACTTTTCAATCAACCGAATTGATGAAACAACGCTCAAATACTGCAATTCCCACCACTTCCTCTACTACATAAAATATGAATGAAGCAATTTGTATGAACTCGAACATGACTTATCCGCTGCACCCTGCACCTCCACATCCACCTCCACCACCACATCCACCTCCATCACCACCACCGCCAAAACTACTCTCACAACACTCAACTGCACAATGGCTAAATAACATTCCGCAGTTGGATGTAAACTGCAACAAACAAATAAAAGCAAAACTTGGTATTGCAGAGTTTGGAAATCAAAACGTTTTGATGAGTATATTCAGTTTGTGCTGTTCGTCGAGCCCGTTTAATAGGAGTAATTGAATGGAGCTTAGTTTCAGTCTAATTGACCGAGCGAAGTGAGGTCTAAGATTCTAGTCGACGGTTTTGTATTTTTCTTTATGTTTATATGTTCCGCATTTACAGCGAAACGCAGCGATAGATTTTCATGAAATTTGACAGGTATGTTCCTTTTTGAATTTCGTGTCGACGTATACATACGGTTTTTTGAAATTTTGCATTTTAAGGATAATACAGAAGGAAAAGGAGTCTCCTTTGAACAACAATATTACCGTAAAAATCAGACCTTAGGATTATTCATCATAAAGCAGCTGTCTAGTGACTATAATACTACTCGATCAAAAACATCTAACATCTTGAAAATGTATCTTCCATCAACGTTGTAGATAGTTGCAGCCAGACCTGATAACAGCACTCACACTCACATTCCAGGACGATACGTCACGGTACGATAGGACAGAAAGCTCTATGTTTTTACTTTCCTTGCCCTATTACCATAGGTAGGGAAAGTATTGCTTTCCAAAAAAAATTGAGGTACCCCAATTTCTAAATTTCTATACGTTTCAAGTTCCCCTGAGTCCAAAAAAGTGGTTTTTCGGTATTGGTCTGTATGTGTGTGTGTGTGTGTGTGTATGAGTGTATGTGCGTCTGTGTACACGATATCTCATCTCCCAATTGACCGAATGACTTGAAATTTAGAACTTAAGGTTCTTACAATATTAGGATCTCGAAAACGGCTTCAACGATTTTGATAAAATGTACACCTAAAATAGTAATTGATAAGCTCTATCAACTGCCACAAGTCCCATATCTGTAAAAATTTTAGGAGCTCCGTCTCATCTATGCAAAGTTTGATTTCAGATTCCCAAATATCAGGCTTCAGATACAATTTAAACAAGAAATTTTAAGTGTAAAAGATTGAGCATGAAAATCTCTACAATTAATGTTAAGTAACATTTTCACCTAAAATTGAAAATAAGCTCGAAATTCGAGAAAATGTGATTATTCTATTGAAAACTGTTGGCAACTGTTGATTTTATTGAATCATTCACTATGAAGAGATAGAAGACCTAATGTTTGTCCAGCGTTATTATCCTGTCACCAGCTGACTCAGATCTTTGAATTGTAGACTTGAGATGTGCGTGAACACTAGCGTCGTCAGGTGATCAATTTCCATAAAGGCAAGGAAAGTTATGTGAGTGTGCCACACCAGATTTTTTTGTATTTTTTTCCAGACATTTTAAATTGATACATCATTAATTAATTTTTGAGAAAACATAACAACAGGTCAATGTAACTTACTGAGTGCGAGGTCTACTGTTCACAGAACTACTAGTACATTAATTCCAGATTTCATACCCTTCTGTTTTCGAATATGATGTTTAAAAATTTATCTGTGTGTATACTACCATCAATTATAACATTCATTGCCAATGTTTTCAATTTTGAATAATATAATAGAGAAAAGACAGCATATGTTAACATGGTAGAGAGCGTTTATGTTCCAAATTTCACTGTTAAAACAAGCCAATAGATCTAGTAGATTTTTTTCGTGGAGCTATGCAAACCTTATCTTTTCTCTATGATAATATTTCATGGCTATTGTAATATTTGAGCGAGGCAAGCTGGCAAAAAAGGAATTTCTCCTTGACAGAGGTGATCAGAGATGTTTGATCTTGATTGAATAGTTCTTGAAATTCGGTTAACAGCTGTTATGATATGGTTTCTCATGCTTTTGTCAGCTTCGTTTCTGTTTTGTATGGAATTTGGTCTCTGATTTATTATAATTATTTATTTTTTAATCATAAACTAGTAGTTCTGTGAACAGTAGAACTCGCGCTCAGTAAGTTACATTGACCTGTTGTTATGTTTTCTAAAAAAATATTATATAATTTATCAATTAAAAATGTCTAGAAAAACATCCAAAATAAACATAGAGCTTCATCTGTCCTATCGTACCGTGACGTGTCGTCCCGGAATGTGAGTGTGAGCGCTGTTATCAGGTCTGGCTGCCGTCGATACGCCAATCCAATCAACCCATCAGAGAACATTCTGTGTTGTCGTGTTGGCGAAAAATCGGTGTGTTGAAATTAACAAAAAAGCTACCATAATGCTGATTTCCTACAAATATCATTTCCCTCTTTTCATGATTTTAGAAATCAATTTCTTTCCAATAATATTTGTTGCAATTTTAATCATCATATTAAGAAGGAAAATGTAAAAAAAAATTTTTATCAATAACTCCAAACTATAATCATGGCCTCAGCTTATGGAAAGACAAAGTTTGTGGACAATAACTGTCTACTAACGTTGATGGTAAGATACATTTTCAAGATGTTCGATGTTTTGGAACAGGTAGTATTATAGTCCACTAGACAGCTGATTTATGATGAATAATTTCTATTGTCTATATTCTACGGTAATATTTATTGGTGTTCAAAGGATACTCCTTTTCCTTTTGTATTATCCTTAAAATGTAAAATTTTAAAGAACCTTATATATACGTCGAAATTCAAAAACCTGTCAAATTTCATGAAAATCTATTGCTGCGTTTCGCTGTAAATGCGCAACATATAAACATTTAAACACAAAGAGAAATGCAAAACCATCAACTTGAATCTTAGACCTCACTTCGATCGGTCAATAAATGTGATATTCGATGATATAACGGCTTGCTTCTTGTGTTACGGAATTCAGAGGTTCAGAGGCAGGGTTGGAAAAAACTTTTTCGCTCAAATTTTTGTTAATTAGAGTTTTTATTATTTTGAATGATGTCTAGTCATTTTCGATCATCAATGCTGTTAATAGTTAGTGCTCTCACTCTACCTCATACCTCTTACTCTCTTTCAGGAGGATTCAATAATCCTGTCTCTCTTTTGGCAGCTTTCTAAACTTTCCCATAAAATTTGTTGAGTACCGGTAGGTCATTTGGACTTTTAGAGAGTAGGATTTGACATGAGAACAATGAGACAATAGGAATGTTGTGAATGATACAAAATTTAAACTGTGTTTCTTTTACTCTCTCATGTTAATCTCCACTTCCTCTTGAATAATCTAGTCATTCCACTGGTTATCACTGTATTATTGATGAATCCATCCATCATAGCAATAAGTGGCGTAGCCACAACAAAAATTTGGGGGGATCATTGCATTGGAGTAGAAAGAACCTAAACTTTGATGGACAAACCGGGGGGTGTGGGGGGTATAGAATACCTCCCACTAAAAGGAGGTCCGGGGGTCTCCCACGAAAAATAGTGAAAATAGTATACCTTCAATTTGGTGCGATTTTACGCAATTTCCACTTGAAAACAAACATTCCATTCAAGTTTTTTTGGTGATCAGTAGACCACTTATTATTTCGATTTTCCCTTGAACATTGAATAGGTCTATGGGTTTTTGATCAAATAACAAATAGAATGGAATGGAGTAGAATTTAATTAGTCAGTCAATTGCTTAAAAAAATTGTGATTTTGTAGAAGGCCTACTCATTATCAGATAACAAGCTTGAATGCTTAAATTTTGGCTCCAATAAGGCACTATTTCAACCAACTTTATAAGCTTAGTTTTCACTTGTTTAATTTTTTTTCAAATTTAAATGATTTTTACTTGAATGTTTTCAAACTTACATTTTTTGAGGGGGGGGATGGATTTTTTTCAAATATTAGAGGGGTATGTCCCGACTGTCAACGGTAGAAACTATGCCCGTTCATCATAACTAACTGTGAAATTGGTGGGGTACTCTCTAGAAAAAGCTGCTGGAGCTTTGTTTACGGATATGCATGAAACTGAATAAACTATAATCAACTAGAGCAATATAAGCTTTATTCAATTTCTTCATAATAATAGATGGAGAAACGTAAACTAACTTTGAAGTGGTATTCGTAGTTTCACTATCCCCTGCTATCTAGTCCCTACACACTAGACCACTCACTGTCTATAGGGAAATTGCTCATTATCATTGCTATTGCAGAGCTATTCTCTCATCCCTTATATTATATTTCACGACTTACATAGTTCAATTTATAACGAAAATATAGCATTAGATGCTAATTTTTGTGGCTGATCCTGTCACAGAAAATTCAGGTTCCATTTCGGGGGGATACATCCCCCCCTCCCCCCGGATGACAGCAATAGTATTCTTTTATAGTAGCCTAGTATTATTGTAGAAGAGTCTGGCTCATACAAGTGCCCAGATCAGTATTTTCTAAGGGCGTTTCGATTTTTCAGGGAGAATGATTATAAAAAGATGATTTTATTATTGCCTTGAAAAATCAAAATTATTGAAGGAGAGTTTTAAATTTGCATGTTTCCATGAGCGTCTAGCATGAGACTTCAATTAGCTTTGTAAAGAAATGCGAGCGTTTTTACAAGACAGCGGAGAATAGAAGCTTCAGCGACGGAAAGAATTCCTTTCTTGCATTACAAATATTAAATTCTTATTACATTAGGGAAGGAGTGTTTGCACGTGAAGTATTCGGATTTTTTATTGATATTGCAGAGCATAATTCCATTGTATTATGTAAGGGCACAGCGTTCTTGTTTCCTCAAGAAAACATTTTTCTGGAGCTTTACAGCAATGGTAAAAAGAATACGAGGTAGAAACTATTCTCCGTAAAGAGTGTATCATTCCCATGACATTACAAGGATATGAACAAAGCTCTTTGGCTTATCTCGCATAAAAGCTTTTGAATAATTCTGGCGCAATGATCTCTTTAAAAAACTCCACCTTATCTTCCATCTCAATTAACATCAAAATGGAATGGTTGGAGCGGTCTGTTCCAAGAAATTTTCCATTCACTTTATGACATGATAATTATAAAATGGAGATTTATCTTTTTTGAACAAATGTTCAACTTTTTTAGATGATGAGAAAGTTCATTGAGAAGAATCTTTTGTTCGAACATGAAACCTGTTCTTGTGAAACAGTGAATGACACAGTTCCATAACATTCTCGCATCAATAGAATTGTGAATGAAATTGGAATTGAAAAAATTGAGCTCCTCCGCACAAATTTTTGGGAAACAGAATTTATCAAAATCTATGTTTTGGTCGATTACTCTACGCTCCGGTCATCCTACTATTAAATATCTCATCTTGGTACCAGTGATCAACTTGGTAGCAGATTCATAAGTGATCAGTTTTCAAATATCTAGTCCATTCTATAATAAAAAGAAGGAAACAATCAGCACAATAATTGAGGCGGTATACGGAAGAAGGGCACATAGAGCAAAATTGTGTTTTGAGAAAATCGCATTTAAGTTTTAAGTTTGAATGAATCAATGTATTTCATAATAATTGAATTGAAAATTCTCTAGTACCAAATCAAAATTCATTATATTGATCTCATGTTGATCGAGAATGATACATGATTATATTTCTAATTTATTGCAATAAATATGTTTGAAAAGTTGCTTGTATGTGCCCTTTTTCCAAAGACAAATCTATTCTGTACAAATTTGGGTTTGATCAACTATAGAACACATGTTTTTCAATGCTAAATGCTGTATTTCCCTCAAATTAGAAAGTTATATACATAAAAAAGTTTTCAATCATTTTATTAAAATATATTTGTTGAAAGAAATCAATATCGGAGTATGCATAGCAGGTTACATAGGTTTGAATGATTTGAAATTCACAGTATTGAAGCTTTCAGAGCACAGCAAAGAACGATCTTGTTTTATCTTCATAATAACATATTCCATGATGGTGAACTTATTTGACTTTGATGAAGGTTTTGACAGAAACATAGGGAAAAATAGCTTCACTGACCACCAAATCCCTCCTTGACACAGCTGTTTATTAACAGTTGTACCAACATCAGTTTTCAAGATTTTTGTTGAGATTTTCAGTTTATATGCAAAACAAAATGGCCGATCTAATGAAGCAATCTCCGGAAAAAGGGCTTATAGTTCTATGTGCCCTTTTTCCGTATACCGCCTCAATTATACATACACGTACGGGATAGGAAATTTACGAATGATGCATCATTACGTCTGAACTACTGGACTAATTAACTTGAAATTCTTCTTATAGATACTTAATTTATCGTGGATGTTTGAAGGCCTATTTTAAATCCTCCAAGATTTCAGTTTGTCAAGTTTCAAATTGGACCCTTGCGGAGTACATGTTACGCGGAGTACATGCTAGTCTTAACCTACCGGTAGTCGCGCCCTACTCAATCACACGAGCAGTCGCGTGTTGTATTTTTTACAACATCCAATTTTCCAAGTATAATGTACTCTGTTTACTGTCAAAACATATGAACTAATTGTATCTTTTTAGATTATTTCACACCATTTGTATGATTACCATTTCATAGCCCAATAAGGTACACCGAGCAAAGTAGTGTTATTGGTTCGTTTACAGTCCCCGTATACAGTCTTTCCCTATCTTATGCACTGTCGCGACTAAATGGCACCTAAAGACTGAACCATTGCTCGGTTGATACTACAACTCAGTGGAGTGATGGGGAGAAAGTTTTGAAATGCATAGGTGACTCATTCACTGACACCACCCCATTCAATAGTTTTGTGCAGCAAAAAAACTGACACTGTTGTACTTTTCACAACAGCGCGACTGCCGGAAGGTTAAATATAATTTGGCAAGTTTCTTTGCATGATAATTTGAAACATAAAGTTGTTTTTGTCGCTAAGAGCGTTGTGCCTAAGGAGAAGGAACCCTTCCTCTCTTTTGAAAAAAAAATGTTTCCTTCCACTTGGTTGTGGTAACAGCAAAATAGGCATTCAATCCATTATAATAGACACTCCATTATTGTATAACAGTCGTTCAGTCGACTGCAATAACTACTACACGTTTACCAAATACGACTCTATGACTGCAACTGCAGGTGTCTCTGCATATTATCATTCTTTATTGTTACTTTTCTTGCCCTATTACCATAGGTAAGGGAAGTATTGCTTTCCAAAAAAAATTAAGGTACCCCAATTTCTAAATTTCTATACGTTTCAAGGTCCCCTGAGTCCAAGAAAGCGGTTTTTGGGTATTGGTCTGTATGTGTGTGTGCGTGTGTGTGTGTGTGTATGAGTGTATGTGCGTCTGTGTACATGATATCTCATCTCTCAATTAACGGAATGACTAGGAATTTGGAACTCAAGGTCCTTACAATATAAGACACGAACAATTTCAATCAAATGCTATTCAAGATGGCGACTAAAATTGCAAAAAGATTGTCAAAAACAGGGTTATCGCGATTTTCTCGAAAACGGCTCCAACGATTTTGATCAAATTTACAACTAAAATAGTCATAATTAAGCTCTACCAACCGCCACGAGTCCCATATCTGTGAAAATTTCAGGAGCTCCCCCATCTATGCAAAGTTTGATTTTAGATTCCCAATTATCAGGCTTCAGATACCATTTAAACAGAAAATTCCAAGTGGAAAAGATTGAGCATGAAAATTTCTACAATTAATGTCCAGTAATAACATTTTCACCTACAATAAATTGAAAATAACTTTTATTGAAAATAAACTCGAAATTCGAGAAAATTTGATTATTCAATTGCAAACTGTTGATTCTATCAAATCATTCACTATGAAGAGATAGCAGAGCTGTATCTCCAGCGTTATTGTCCTGTCGCCAGCTGGCTCAGATCTTTAAATAGTAGACTTCGGATGCGCGTGAACACTAGCGTCAGATGATCAATTTTCATAACGGCAAGGAAAGTTGTGTGAGTGCGCCACACCAGATTTTTTTTTTTAAAGTAGATCATTAAAATGATCGAGAGATAAAAATAAGGATACACTTTATTAGTGGAATAACAAAGACAAATATATTTGTATAATATTAAAATATTATTAAATTCATAGATAGAAGTGATAAGCATATTATTTTCCATTATTCATTTTTATATTTGTCAAATAAATAACAAAGTAACTTTTGAAACAAGTGGATTTGATTTGATTACTCAAGATTAAATTATTCATGTTGATAATTCAGTACAGAAGTTCTATATAGATAGACTATAAATATTTTGCTCTGAAGTTGACTGCAGCATAAAATCACTTCTACGAGTTGATTCTACAGAGTCTATTTGGAATCAATTCCTGAGTCTATTATGAGAGGATAAGGTTTGTTGAAAATTCATTTGCCAGTGAACGGTGGCCATCAATAAGCCTGTTATTTATCAGTGTTATCCAACTGTCGACACCAGTATTGTATGTGTGATCATTTCGTTTGAATGTGAATGGGTTATGGTGGAGGTACAAAGCTGGCCATATTGAATCTTGGGATTTGTCGTATTCAGAGGCGAGATCGACTCGTGAGGTGGGCCAGAATAAGCAGAGGCTGGAAATTGAGTGTGGCGTATGGAAGGCAGAAAGCAGTGTGACGAGGAGGGTGTGAGAGGGACAGGGTTGAGTGTACTTGTGAGCGAACCCCACAATGGCCGGCGTTGATAAAAGTGGAACTCCTCGACCCTCGCATCAGAATATCTATTCTCTGTTGCCGCCGTATCTTCATGAAATAGGGATTTGCAGTGGCTGGCTCCTCTCCACCTTACATTGAAAGATAGCTGCAAAAGTGTGAAAGAGCGAAACGCACGCTGGAAAATGTGCAAGAATCTGTTCCACCTTGTCTTTCCACATCAGTAAATAAAGCATGTGAAAATGCAGCCCTGAATAGACTCCATACAGCCATATCTCATCATAGCTTTCGAGTGTGTCGTAACTTTCAAAAGTTTGCGTGTGGCTAAGATCGACAAGAGTGAAATTCCTTTTCACTGCGTCAACGTGAGAACTTGGAAAATCGGCGTTCCTGATACTTTAAGGATGTGGGATACACTTGAAAAGAAATCCTCTTCACAAAATATATACTATTGTACGGATGCCTGATGATGGAATTATTCCAAAAGCTGTCATGAAATATAGACCTTATGTTAGAATAAATATTTACTGACCTCTAAAAAGATGGTAAGAAGTGTAAAAGTTCAAAGTTAGTAGACAGAAGGTTGGTCACTAAATCTATAGTATTTTAGTTGAAATGCAATTGGAGTGGGGGAACTACAGCCGTGACGTAGGCTGTAGTACAGAGTAGGCAGAATATCGCATTCTTGAAAATCATACGGTGACGTCTTGAGAGGGTAAACGACGATGTATTGAAGATACAGTGAATAAACTGTATGCTCAGTGTGGTTACTATATCATATTTTTACTACACGTGACGTCACGCTGGCGTTCCCCCCACCACTTCGAATCTTACACCTGTGGGTGATCAACCTTCTGTCTACTAACGTTGGTAAAAGTTACCATATCACGGATTTAAACCTATTACTAAGCCAGTTTATTTAGTCTACGGCTATAGCCTTTGAAATACGCCTAATCTTGGAAAGAAGAAAAAGATACCTTTGAGAATTAGTGGTTATCCTTGCAGGTAGGTCCGTTTTATTCCATAGATTAAGCGTCGTGCTATTGGTTGAGTATTGGAAGGGTGTCTGTTGAAGACCAGATTGAATTTGAATTTGAGATTTGCTGACAAAGCTCCCGATAGTTCGAAATCAACCTGAAACTGTAGGTCGAATCATCTCCTACCCTCTAATTATTACCCTTGACATAAGAATGAATATTTAAAAAAAATGAATGAATAAATAAAAATAACCGAAATTTACCTGAAACTGTAGGTCCAATCATCTCCTACCCTCCAATCACCCTTGACATAAGAATGAATATATAAAAAAAATGAATGAATAAATGAAAATAAATATGAATATACATATCATAGCTAGCTGGAGTGTGAACAGTGAAAACCAATAATAATTATTAGGACAATACTTTATTCAGAAAATACATACTTTCAAACTCCTGCTATACCATGTATATATATATATATATATATATATAAAAGCGAAATGCCACTCACTCACTGACTGACTCACTCACTCGCAGAACTAAAAATCTACCGGACCAAAAACGTTCAAATTTGGTAGGTATGTTCAGTTGGCCCTTTAGAGGCGCAGTAAGAAATCTTTTGGCGATATTTTTATCTAAGGGTGGTTTTTAAGGGTTTAAAGTTCGTCTTTTAGCATGTATATTCTTCTTATTCCAATATCTCAAAATTATAATTGAAATGTCCATACCATACCATATAGAACTATAATTTAGAGAGAGTACCTCTTCGAAAATGTTGTTCTGGTAACTAAATTGAAAATTAATTTAGTACTTTGACTCTCTGATGGAATTAAGCATGCGCAAATGAAAAATGCAGGCAAGCGAAGCGAGCCCGCTGATCTCATTTTTGGACGATCCAGTCGGGGATCCAGGGGGCGGAGCCCCCTTGCTAGACGGATATGGCGAGCGATCGAGCCTGACGGCTAGTATTATTAAGAAGATTGACCAGAACAGTTCACTCATTTTCCTCGATCTTGCAATAAGTCGATACAAATCCAATTATATCGATCTGAAAGCTCATTGAGAGTCAATGCAATAATTTCATCTCACTTTTAATACTTTTGAAGCATTTCAACCGTAAAACTCTTTATAGTTTCACTTTCATATAATAAACGTTTAATACTTGTGATTTGACGTTGTAGCTTCAACGAATATTGAGAAAACTGATAAGGGTTTATTGATACAGCATTATTATTTATTAAGAAATAACATTATATTTTATTTCTAAAAGTAAAGTTCTCAAATTAACTGAGAGAATAATATTGGAGTGTTATTAAGGAGCAATAAGCTGCTCCCATTAATAAATGGGGAAGTTGAGATATGGAATTAAAAAGAAAACACTTTTTTGGTCTCAGGGGACCTTGAAACGTATAGAAGTTAGAAATTGGGGTACCTTAATTTTTTTCGGAAAGCAATACTTTCCTTATCTATGGTAATAGGGCAAGGAAAGTAACAAGTGTGTTATTGAATTCTACAATGGTGAAGCTGAAGAAGTTTCAAAATGAGAATCGTTTAGAATACAATCACGGACCACCCAGTAAAAGGATTTCGGCGGTTAGAACCTGCAAACAATGTTACAATAAATTTGGTTGTTTTCGTAGAATCACTGACCTGTAATTGCAGGACGTTTTTGGTGGACATTTTACGAGAAACTTTTTAATGAGCGTCCAATGGGATTGAAAAAATGACCAGATTTTTTATAATTGGATATTTATTCATCACATTATCCATCTCTCTTGAATAGACAGGCCACTGAAGCTCATTATTTTCTGCTCATGTCCAGATAATGGAATTTGGAACAGCAGATCGATAGGTCATCAGGATACCCTTTTTTTCAAAAAAGGAGTGGATAAAAGAGTGACAGAATGGGAAGGGATGACAATGGAGAGAGATTGCTTCTAATCGAATTGAGAAAGAAATTACCTTCTCCTGTATCTGTTTGGTAGTTTTTTCATGGGAGAAGACTCCTGATTAATCTGCTCACGACTAAGGTGACCCGGAAAAGATCTATTGACAAGAAACTTGAAGTTCTAATTAATTCAACGTAATGAATGAGGAGAACTCTATCCACTTTGAAGTTTCCAAGAAACCCTGCTGTCGACGTACCATTTAAAACATTGACGTGGAAAAAACGTTCATTGTTCAACTGAAATTACAAGGCTTCTTCCAAAAACCAGTTTTTTCATCTTCTCCTGTTTATCAGAAAATGAATCAACCAACATGTTTTATGAATTTCACAGAACAAAAGGAACTGTTTCCACTGTAATTCACCTCTGATGTGATAGGAATCATGTATTCAGTGAACTGAATGTAAAATGTAATTATAGTGATGTCCAGGTTATGATGGCAGTGTAGGAAGATAGGAGAAAAGGGTTGCCAGATCTCAGCCTTGCCTCCCAAACAGAAGTTACTGGTTTATCTGTTGAATTTAACTGTTAATTATTGTTGAAAATAGTTAACAATATTCTATTTGTCAGGAAAATATATTTTTTTAAGATGTAATAATAAATTGTCATGATTGGAATTAAATATTTTGTCAATTAGTTGAATTTCTACATTGTTGATAAACGATGTGGCAACATCGCAATGCATGAAAGAGATAGCGCCATATGCGCTATGTTGAACGATAGACAAGGATACCAACACCATTGCAAATCACACACCGCCATTATAACGAGGACCTCACTATAAAATTCCTACAGAATGGATGAAAAAATTCTAGGAAAACTCATAAACAGGAGCAGCGTTTTAATACCACGAATTAATCGATTCATAATAAAAAGATTAATGAAAACGTTCAGTTAATTTGATTGTTCAAAAATAGAGGGATGTAGCGGGATGAGAATAAAGCTCCAAGAATTCAAATTTCCTTCTCAAAAATGGATCATGATTTACCAAGATCCTCCATGAGAGAAGTTTCATGTGAACCTCAGTCAATTGAATAAATAATTCATTGTCCTTTTTGATTTAAAAACTAATACTTTGTAACTTCCATTTTTAAAGATTATGGTTTCTTGATCCATTCCGAACAACTCTGTATTAACACACTATTTTAATGTTTTATACAATGACACGCAGTCAATAATTTATGTAAATAGACAATTCTGTTCACTGACTGACTGGAGTAATTTCGGGCGGCAACCGTCCGTTTTCATTCAACTTCTATTACTGTTGAATTTAGAGACACAACGTTTCTGTTTTTGAAATTGTGTGATATGAACATTTTAAAAATTGATTCTCATCATTATCTGGGGAAAATTGTCGAAAGAGCCCTCATTTAATTCTCAATACACATATCAATTTATTCAATTTCCAAATAGTTATTTGTGCAACTAGTGCACAAAGTGACAGTTTGCTGCACCGACAGAAGGCTCGGGCAGAATGGCTTCTTGAGTGCAGCAGTGTAACTTTGCTCTCGTATTTAACATTAAACTTTTCTTACAGTTACCATTGAATATTAGAAGTGGTTGATTGAATGATTATGAGTAAAATGATGGCTGAAATCCATCAAATGTTTGTGTGTGTAATGCTGTTATTAATAACAACCTTAATTTATTTGAAAATTAATAATTCAATTGAAGTTGAAAATTCTCAGCCAAAGTTCTCATTCTTATTCATTCAAGAATCAGAAAAATACAGATAGAACAAAAAATTCGCATTCAAAATACTCGCCAACAGCTGATTGGGATGACTGCAAGATGGCTGAACCGACAAGCGCGCGACCTAGCGGGAAGAATTGTACCTAAGTTTGTTTCATCCAGCTAAAAATTACTGAAACAGGATTCAGAAATTTATACTTTTGCTCAAAGTAAACTGAAGAATATTTATAAAAATAACATAGACAACAGAGAATATTTATTGTAGTATTGTTATGCTTTTATTATTTTTATTTATATGAATATCGAACGGTAATCATTTAACCTCAAAATTAGAATTTTATAATGTTTATTTGCTACTTTTCTCATTTCTTGCAGTTGAAATAATAATTATCAATAGAAAAGAACAATTATTTATTATTAAATGATGAGAATTCGTAAATGATGATTATTTAATTATGATTTAGATGAACATTATTCTGGTTTTGGATTTCTAGATTGGGATTTTATCATAAATGTAGGGTAGCCATTGAAATGATTCTTATCTAAATCCAACCACAGTTATTGTTACCAACTTAATTTTTGTTTTCGTGCACTAATCCTCCATATAACCCACCAACTATTTTGTATTTCCATGTTGCAAATCTGGAGTGCAGAAAAAAATTTTCCCGCACTAGAGCGGAAAAGTGAATCTTTGGGTATTGTAATCAGTACAGGAACAGCAACTTTCCGAGGTAGCTGTAGGAAAAAAATATGTTCTTTCAGTGTCGCCTGCCTCAACGATAAAAATGTATTATTAATAGTGTGAAACAATATTTCCCTTTTCCTTTCCAATAAGTTTTCTTTATTTCCCTTTTTCTATTAATGATGATTTGTTTTCATCAGGAATATCTATAAGAAATATGAAAACTATCAAAACTGACACTTATAAATATTTTCCAGTTGAGAATAGTAGTAATTCTGCTCTAGAAATGAGCTCGCCAGAAGTAGAACTTTGAAATTTCTTATGCTAATGAAGGATGTGAGGCAACAAAAGGGAATTCTTTGAGCAGCGCGAAGCTGAGTCGATTGCAGTACAGTGAGGTAGCATAGGGAAGGCCAGTATTTGTGAATAAATAATTGGGGGAATGAAAGAGAGGTTACTTGTTTTTCGAACAAGGGAGAGAATAATGAAATTAGAAGAAATGAACAAAGGGATGATTCCTGTATTTCCTCACGCCGCATTAAAGGGTTAGTGACGGAAGGGATAGGTTAGGTTGGTTGAGCAAGGGAGGCCATGCTTCAGCATGCTGCCTTGCAATTAGGCTGCTCATTAGCACCGCCTTTGCAGAGGTCGCCACTGTCGCTCTTCTCTCTCTTTCTCTCTCACTCTCCTCCTCTAACTTATTTTTCATTCACCTTCCTCAAGCGTCTCAGAGTTTTCAACTCAGATCAGGGTCATGTTCGTTCGCTGTTACAATCTAAAAATACAAACTTAAACTGCAACCCAATCTGTATTTCAAACTTGCAATCAAGTATCTCAAATTTTAATTTTCTGTAGCCGGAAGGCCTTTCAAGCGGAAAACTTTTTCACCCGCCTAATATTCATGTAAAACAACACTTTGGAGGTTTACTAAAATATTCGATTTCAAGAATATTGTGAGCAACACTGGTATTTTAACAATTGACTAATTTGTTATCAAGATTGAGACGAATAATCCATAGTTATGTAACAGTTATACAAATCAAATATAAAATATAGAGTTTGGTTCCCTATTTGGGGCAAAGACACACAAAGCATTTTTAAGGCGATTTTAGAGAGTCGACAGGGTAGGAAGCTCTATGATCAGCTTATTATTAACTGATTCCCGAATGCCTGATCGTAGAGCTTTCTGTCCTGCCGAAAAGTCTGAAAAACTCTTTTGGACTAGTTTTTAATCAAAATTCAGAAATAAAATAATAAGGGGTATCAGGGCTGTTTTCCCATTTTCAATCATTTTATGATTATGTGAAAAAATAATTAATAAATGCTTCATGAAATTTGGTCCTTATACTGCTTCACAGTTCTGAGGATGACTACTCAGTTTATGAATGATAACAATATCGGAATGAGCACAGTGTCAGGTGAAATTATTCAGCCTCATACATATTATCAAGTTTTAACAAAATTGCTGGTGAATCCCGGAAATCTGAAACATAGATTCGAAGCTCTTTTGTCAAGGACCAACTCTGTGCAATTCTGCATGTACTGAGATGAATTCAAATTCAAATTCAAATTTATTTTCTCATGAAACATACACAATTATAATAATATAACATCTAAAAATAATACAAGAAAAATACTATTAAATGTATAAAAATACTCCCAAAACTGCAATACATTTTTTGTCATACTTATTCAATTGCAGCTGTTTTCCATGCATCAAATCAAGCCGGTAAACAGCTGTTTTCAGAAAAAGAAAACATGTGTTTTCATTACAGCATACTATACTGTAAAGAGATCATATGTTCTCTTTACAGTCGAGTATGTTAGGACTATAACATCTGAGTAATTAATATATTAACTCAAATAATTAAAGAACTCATTTAAGGAGTTTCAAGTTATAAGAACTCATCTGAAATCCTTATAATTTAGGCCTTTATTATTTTATTGAGCTCATTTGGTCTGTTATGAACTAGGCGCTACGGGCTAGGTCATGTTTATAGAAGTAGCTCGAGCAGCAGCAGGTAATGGTTTCTGTTTCTCAGCAATATTATCCTTTCTCAGATAAATATGACAAAAAATATTGTACGTAACTTGTACGTTAACGTATTTACCGCAATCGTATGATAATTCTGCCCTCAACTACGTTTCGGGCAGAAACAATCATACTTATGCGGTAAATTATCGTTACCGGACTTATTACGTAAAGTACTATTTTCAGTACTAAAGTACTAAAGTCCAACTATGTTTAAGGAGTAGCCTACAAGGTAAAACCTGTGCATAGACCTAAGTTGCAGAATATATTTATTCGATATGATAATTATGCTCGATTGAGGAGTAATATGGTATTCAAGCGTAATATGGTATTCATTAATCCACTCACATTTTATATTGAATAACTTTCATTACGAAACTAATATTTCTTAATTCAGTAAACTCCAGCTTCTCTTGATTCCAGCTCTCTTCCTTTGGGAAAATGAGCTTGGAGCCACGAAGAACTCTCTCCACTGTTCCAGTCTGAGTCAAGTTTTGATGTTCAAGTATTCAACAGTGCAAATTTCTGAAACGACCCATGAGCATTTCCACGTTATTCTTTGTTAATTAAGAGAAAATTATCATTTTTGTTTCTGAATTGGCAGTGCCCTTCCTCATTCCAGTCAAGTACTTTGAAGTGCTTCTCCCTGCGTCTCATCATTGGAAATGCATTAGACCCCAGCAATAATGTTTTAATTACGTCTAGTTCCATTTTGTTTTCAAAGCAGACGAAATATGGAGATCTCTCTCAAGCCCTTTTTTAACGTTTTTGAGAGGCTTCATTGGAGACTTCGAGTAGCCTTGAAGCTTCCTCTTCGATTTTCATCACTTGTTCGTGTAAGTATAAAATAATATTGTGTGGTGAAGTCAATGAATGTGAAATTTTCTTCTCAAGAGAGAAAAAACATTTATTCCATATCATAATTCTACTATAAAATCATGCCATTTCTGATTTTCATTCATAATAAGTGAAGACATTATCAACATCGTTGGTAAATACAACCAACATTCAAATTTATATAGAAATAAGGACGTTATCAACATTGTTGGAAAATACAACGCATATCTATATCTACAGGACTGGTGACATTCACTGTATCTTGGTGCCAGTTGATCACATGCCTGTTTGGGAGGGTCTCAGATAATCGATGTTTTCTCATGTTTTCGTTACTTACAGAAAGTCCAGTGGATGCCTACTGTATGATATATTCGGATGATATTTTTATTATGTATTTCGTACAATACCAGCATATTTTATCATTTTTTCACCATTCAAAAGCTAAAACCTGACCCCCTTACCTCTGAAACATAATATAACATTTGAAAGATAATTTCATTATCTCATGAAATTATTTAATTAATAATTGAAAAGATATTAATGGCACAAACATAAGATAAATTCCTAGGTTATGCCGTAGTGCCGTGAGATTCGGCGAAACAGATCAAACTTCTCACGTGTTTGAGTTTCTCTCAAAATGGTCAAAATGGGCACGTGATGAACTGAGACACTTCCTACAGGAAGAGATATTTCATCGCTATTCAAAAAAGCTCAATCATGAGGCTTCCTGATTGATGAATAGCATTGAAAACATTTTTAGAATATGTATCTTCATGTACTGCGTGAGGAATTGAATACAGATTGCTCAAAAGTTTCCAAATTTGGGAAAAGATGCCGATGTTGAGATTTCCAGTCCCCAATGTTCTATAATGTGAAACAAAGATTTAATAGTGTTGAATGTAAAAGACTAAGAAATTGTCAAAAAGCCACTGATTTATTGATAATTAGAAAGACCGGTTTCGGTTATTACACCATTGTCAATCTCTGATAAACTAAAACTAAATACAAAAGCAGCAGAATTTATACTAGTAGGCGAGTACTGCTATTGGTCGAGGGCATGAACGCCTGCCATTGGCCTAGCTAGACAGTCTCCTCCCACTCAACAGTGTGACAAAATGGCGGCTTAAGCAACAGAATCGCCATGATAATAAAATTTACTTTCAGTACAAAATAAGAACCAAGAAAACAAATGTGAAAGATAATAAAACAAATATGTAAATGGAAAAACTATTGACTAATGTATGCTTACATGTTTATGATAAAACTAAATTCGTAGTGTTGTACTGGTTAAAATGAATCTGGTCATTTAAACTATACTGGTGATTTTCCTTAATTACTTTTGTTATTTCTAAAGCCTCTAGAATATTCAAAGGTCTGCCTTTGTTATTAACATGCAGAAACTCAACATTCTCCTTAACTGTGAACTTGTGATTATTTGTTATCAAATGTTCTGCAAAGTTAGATTCCCCATTTTGTTTATTCCAATCTCTGATGTGTTCTTTAATTCTACTTTTGAAACTTCTACCAGTCTGACCCACGTAACAAACATTACAATCATCACATTTAAGTTTGTACACCCCGCTTTTATCCCAAATATCAATTTTGTCTTTACTCCAGCTAAATAGACTATTTAAAATCGGTTTGGTCTTGAAAGCAACATGAAATCCATTCCTCTTCATTCCCTACCTATCTTATCAGATACAAGGCCTAAATATGGGATTGTTATCCAAGTCTTCTCCTCACAGTTTGAGCCTACGAAGCTAGAATTGATTGAAATTTGTCTATTAATTTTACTCAATAATCTGTCCACCATACTTCCTTCATACCCATTTGTGACAGCTATCTGTTTAATTTTAGTGATCTCAATATCAAAATCATGATTGCTCATAGGTATTGTTAGTGCTCTATAGACCATGCTATTGAAAGCAGCAAGTTTATGAGAAATAGGATGACAAGAATGAAGAGGAATGATAACATCAGTATGGGTTGGTTTTCTGAAAAAAAAGAAAATTTAATAGTGTTATAAGCTCGAAAAGTCAAAAAAGGATGAAAAGAAGAGATAAAAGTTGTCCCTCCACAAAAATGAGAAGTAGTTGCATTCACACATGGAGTGAGAAGTTGTATTTTCACAGAAAATGAGAAACTGATGAGGAGACAAGGAAAACACCACAAATAGACCATTTCACCTATTGCAAGAGAAAATGCAACAATTTATTGACCATTTGACCTTTTGCAAGAGAAAATACAAGCTTATAATATTTTTAGTCAGCTGGCTATCAGAATAGGAAATTAAACAAAGAAGAATCTGGTGTGGCGCATTCAATAGAATCAACAGTTTGCAATAATTGAAATGATATCATTTTCTCGAATTTCGAGCTTATTTTAAACTCTAGGTAAAAATGTTACTGAACATTAATTGTAGAGATTTTCATGTTCAATCTTATCCACTTTTTGTGTAAATTGAATCTGAAGCCTTATAATTGGGAATCTAAAATCAAACTTTGCATAGATAGGGCAGAGCTCCTGAAATTTTCACAGATATGAGACTTGCGGCAGTTGATAGAGCTTATCAATGACTATTCTAGGTTTAAATTTGATCAAAATCGTTGGAGCCGTTTACGAGAAAATTGCGAAAAAACCCTTTTTCGACAACATTTTTGACATTTTAACCGCTATCTTGAATTGCATTACATCGGAATAGTTCGTGTCGGATCTTATATTGTAAGGACCTTAAGGTTCAAATTTCAAGTCATTCTGTTAATTGGGAGATGAACGTGTACACAGACGCACATACACTCATGCACACACACAACACACACACACAAACACACACACACACACCACACACACACACACACACACACACACACACACACACCACACACACACACACACACACACACACACACACACAACTTGAAATTAGGGTACCTTAATACTTTCATTACCTATGGTAATAGGGCAAGGAAAGTAAAATATTATGTACATTCTCTCATGATAGAGAAACCTCGACTCATAAATTAATGAATTTTTCAGTCAACGCCTCTCACTTAAGAGCTATAAGGCAGCTCCGAATAATCATAATATCCAGTGGGAGAATCTCGTCCGGTCATGTTTTCATCTTATGTTGGAATTTCTACGAAGTTTCAATTGTTGAAGATAGAGAAAGCTAATAGAATGTAAGATTGGCGAGTAATTGGCTACTCGAACGCGTATCGATTCAGCTTACCGAGTTTGAATAGAATGGCTTGATATGATGGCAGCGCCTAAAATGATAATTCGATTTTGAAGAGGAAGCCTCCACATTTCTTTGTTGAACGATGACTCTCTGCGGAGAAGATAATGACCAGGAGCACAATGGTGCCGCTGCCATTCAGACCGGGAATAATGGGTCAAGTGTGAGCGATATCGTGGGAACAAACTGTTCATTAGCAAATGCATCCACCCTCTGTCACAATTTGTGTAATGAATTCCCCGAGCTGATGTTCTGCCATTGTCCAGCTGCTGACTGCTGACTTGATGCTGTCAGCCTCGTTCATTCACTTCAGCCCCCCCTCCCACAACTACCGCCAACTTGGGCCCATCATCTCATGCAAAATGTCTTCAAATCCTGGCATCGATTTCCACACCACTTGCTGTGACGGCCAGTCAAGGAATACAATAAGGCTTCAACGGAGGAGAAGATATCGAGGCAGATCTTGCTATTATTGCTGCATATAGCGTTACTCACAAAACGATTTTTGGACGTGAGTTTTTTTTTCTGTCGTCCTTATAAATTAGACAGATTATGTTTGTCAAGTTCTGTTCAATCTGGTGGCATTCATAAGGACGGCAAACAATCGAACGCCCAAATATCGATGTGTATGTAACTGGCTTGTTTGTGTGATTTGATAAAAAACGGAATGTAGGTGACTATATTTGATGCTACTCGAAAAGTTCTATTGGTTTGGTGTTTTTCAATTATTATTTTTCAATATTTCTTCAATTCTTATCCTTTCATATTAAGCGAGCAATTTCTGTATTCATGTATCTGGTTATTTTTATATCTGGTTATTTTTATATCTGGCTATTTTTATATCTGGTTATTTATGTTTAACGGATCTCGAGAACGGCTCTAACGATTTTCACGAAATTTGGAACATAGTAGGTTTATGATATGAAGATTCGATTGCTCTAGGTCTTAACCTTGGGAAAGCTCGCTGAACGACATTAAAAGGATAATTCATCCTTGGCTGAAACAGCTGTGGATAGTGAAAAAGTGAGTATGTGAAAAATCAAAATATCGCATCCCAGAAAATTCATAAGATGACGTATAGCCAGCTGTGAAATATAAACACGATCATTTTAGAGAATTGTGTTCTGTTTATCAATGAATAAAAATCTGGTGTGGCGCACTCACAAAACTTTCCTTGCCGTTATGAAAATTGATCACCTGACGCTAGTGTACCCGCGCATCTCAAGTCTACTATTCAAAGATTTGAGGCAGCTGGTAACAGGGCAATAACGCTGGAGACACACATGAGGTCTGCTATCTCTTCATAGTGAATGATTTAATAGAATCAACAATAGTTAGCAATTGAATAATCACATTTTCTTGAATTTAAAGCTTATTTTCAATTTTAGGTGAAAATGTTACTGAACATTAATTGTAGAGATTTTCATGCTCAATCTACTCCACTTGTTTTTTTTTGTTTCAATTGTATCTGAAGCCTGATAATTGGAAATCTATCTGCATTGATGGGGCGGAGCTCCTGAAATTTTTACAGATATGGGACTTGTGGCAGTTGATAGAGCTTATCGATGACTATTTTAGGTATGAATTTGATCAAAGTCGTTGGAGCCGTTTCCGAGAAAATAACGAAAAACCCTGTTTTTGACAACATTTTCGCCATTTTAGCCGCCATCTTGAATTGCATTTGATCGAAATTGTTCGTGTCGGATCCATATAGTGAAAGGACCTTAAGTTCCAAATTTCAAGTCATTCCGTTAATTGGGAGATGAGATATCGTGTACACAGACGCACATACACTCATACACACACACACACAGACACACACACACACACACACACACACACACACACACACACACACACACACACACACACACACACACACACACACACACACCACACACACACACACACACACACACATACAGACCAATACCCAAAAACCACTTTTTGGACTAAGGGGACCTCGAAACGTATAGAAATATAGAAATGTGGGTACCTTATATTTTTTTGGAAAGCAATACTTTCTTACCTATGGTAGTAGGGCAAGGAAAGTAATAACGAGCGAAGCTCGGTGCCTCGATATTTGATAATAACCACAGAGAAAATATAGAAGGAGCTATGTGTCAATTATGTTATCTTCTCCCTATTTTAATAACCATTTCAATTTTTGGACTGATATTTCACGTTAAGAAATTTCCCTCATGTGAAAAAAGATCCAGCGGTAAACTGCTAGGATAAATCTGAACTAAAATTCCAATCAGATTACATAGTTATTGGGAAAACTGGATTACTTTTAGCACTATAGCCCAATAAGTTTTTTCCACCTCCACCACAACATACCTTCACGGTTCTCGGTCATCTATTCCTATTCATTCTCTGCTTCCCATTCTTTGGACATCGTCTCTTACTTCATCCTCCAACCATATTCTTGGTCTTCCCCTCTTCCTTCTCTAATGCAGCTTCTATTTACATATTATTTTAGGCATGCAGCTCTTATTCATTGAAAGAATAGATAATCTGATGTTATTAAAGATCACATCTAATTAACATATACAGTAGAAGCTCTCTTAACCGACCCCTACGGGACCGGACCGTGGTCGGATAACGAAAAAGGTCGGTTAAACCGAATAATATTGTAAATAGTCGTAATATGTGTTAAAATCATTCAAACATAAATACAGTACATAAATAAAGTACTCAATCAATCAATCAATCAATCAAACACGTGAAAAAAAGCTTTTAAAGACTGTTCATAAATTTCTAAAACTATTGTAGCCATTACTCACCCAATAGTCCTTATGATCTTCCATGTCAATCACATGAACAATTACGGTAAAATATCAAATGTTAAATATCAAAGTTTGCAAACACAGTTAGCACACTAGAAACTGCCCGCACATGATATTGAGAGCAACTGACTAAATTTGACTTGCTACGGAATCATATGTTCGACCTGTTGGAACATGAAAGTTATATTTGGATTGTTATCGC
This sequence comes from Nilaparvata lugens, assembly GCF_014356525.2. Classification (NCBI taxonomy): domain Eukaryota; kingdom Metazoa; phylum Arthropoda; class Insecta; order Hemiptera; family Delphacidae; genus Nilaparvata; species Nilaparvata lugens. Next base: position 87,587,187 of record NC_052505.1, read on the forward strand.
AGCAGCAGCGGAAGTTTGTATATTCCTGGAAACGGTCTGTTAATCCGACAGGCGGTTGATCCGAGGTCGGTTAAGAGAGCTTCTACTGTAAATTAAAATAATGTTACATCTTCCCTCATCGAATAAGAAAATCGATAAGAGAAAAGAATAAGAATTACGAGCAACTGCCTGTTCTTACTTACCTCGTGTTTTTACTCGTCTTATCCGATATGATGAGTGCATTTCATTAGCTTTGCAACAATGAGTAATAAATGGATCCTCTCCATAGAAATATCACTACAGCACATAAACAAGTTAATATTGACATGATATACATATTCCAGGCTATAGAAAAATGATGAGAACATATTTCACTTTTTGAGTAGTTGAGAAGTTGATATTGTGGTAATTATTCATATTGAATGAAAAAGACTAAAAAATTGTCAAAAACAAGAGATTTATTGATACTTAGAAAGACCGATTATTACACCATTGTCAATCTCTGATAAACTCTGTATCAATGAATCTGTGGTTTTTGACAATTTCTTAGTTTTTTTCATTCAATGAAAACATATTTTGTAGAGCATCATCAAAAATGATGCCTTACAATCTTGATTTGAAATATAGAAGCATCATGAGCTAATGTATTGTAATATCGTCAATTACTTTGGAATAAATGGATTGTTGAGAAAGATATCCATGAGGTAATGGAAATCAATTATTGAATAAAGGATGTAATAAATAGATGGGGGCTTTTTCAAGGTTGCTTTTGCAAGAACTATAAACACGTTTAACAGGTATTTTCTTATCAGTATTTTTTTGAGAATTGTCTGGATCGTTCTATAAATTGTCCTGTTGAAATATTTATAAGTTACTGATATTGAGCTTCCACTGTTGAAAAATTCTGGTTGTGGGTAGAAGCAATTCTCGGAATGTATTTCTCAAAGCGAGATTGTGCAAACATGTAAAGAGATTCCAGTTAAATTATGAGTTCGAGGTAAGTGAGCCGTTTTTTCATATTTATATTTCATGAATATGAAATCACCAAGGTTGCTAAAAAGATTTTGAAGATTTCTGAGAGAGAAAGTATCCGTTTGTGAGATATGAAGGTTCTAATTCACATGTACAGTGAATATTTTTCATTTCATAATAATTCAATTCTGGAAGATTTATTCTCCCGCAGTAGCCATTTTGTGCTTTGTTGAGTCGCAATACAATAGAATTTGTATGAGTAAAAATTTATTTCTGGAGCGTTCTGCTCGGGCGTTTCATCAACTCAATTATGAACGTTTCTCCCATTCACTCTTTCCCTCGTGCACTAACTCTCTCTCTTTTTCGGTCGCCCTCAACCACCTTATCTCTCTAACACTTTCTCTTACTCTCACTGCTCCAGGAGACGAAGGGTGAGATGATAGGAATCTTGCCCCAACTTGCAGTTAGTTCTCTTCTGATAGGAGTAGCACCGTCAACTCAGTATATTATTCACTCTCTCACTTCCTCTCCCTCGTCTGCTTCTTAACTCATACTCTTTCTTGCTAATCTTTCTCTCCCTCCTGAGGTCTAGTCTCCACTTTCTTCATCTTGGAACCCAGACGAAACTTTCTCCTAATTACACCGGAAAGACAAAAGGAGGTCCCTATCTTTGAAAATATAATCCTGAGAAACGAAGAGGAATTAAATTATTCAGCTACATTAGAATAATTGAATTATTTCGTCGTTGAACACACAATCGTATCAAAGAAATTACCTTTATATAATCAGAAAGAGAGAGAGAGAGAGAGAGAGAGAGAGAGAGAGAGAGAAGAGTGTGTGAGAGAAGACTAGGGTAACAGAAGGCATCCACCCTCTTAAATAATTCATCAGTCATCCCTGCACAGACTGACATTATTTTTTAATCCGTACAGAAATCAAATTGAGGACATTGCTTTCGCAGCCAATTTGTTCGACAACTGGAAGCAATTTGAATTCCAATTTCTGTTATAATGCTCGTTGGAACGATCCAAACATTTTAAAAAAGTGGTTGGGAATCGACATCTATAAATTCAAATGGTATAGTTCGTTTTTCGAGAAAAACTAAATTCAAATCAAATCAAGTTTACTGTCAAATTAATATAAATTCACAAATGAATGTAAAACAAAATTTAGTTCCAGAAATTTACCAAACAAATTACAAAGAATTATTTTCACAAAATAGTTCCCATTAGACAATATTTATCGAGAACCATTTCAAGCTTCGAATATTCACTTACAATTATCGAATGGGAATCATGTCCATCATATTAACTCTCATATTGTTGAAAACTGCATGTACCATCGTAATTGAGGGATGGTGAGCAAGGTCATGTGTAGTGATGAAGAATGACTGTTAAAATATTAACAAACTTAAGAAGTCCTGTTCTGTCGTATGACTAAGGTTAAGATGATCTCAGGAATAAGGTATTGGATTCTTCTAGAGAATGCTCACAGAGATATCATATGAGAGACATTGGAAATGCTGGTAGAAGTGAAACAATCCTCATGAATCTTTTCTACAGAGAGGATCAGATTATAGATTAGATAGGATAACTTAATTTCTGTGGGACAGAATACGTTTCTACATTGATTCTAGCTTATAATGATTGGAAATATAAGTTATTACTCTTTGAAGCTCACTTACTGAAATAAAATTAAACGATATAAGGAAATTTCATGAAATAGAAGTTGACGCTTGGTATGGCCCAATAACTGAATAATATTGTTTCTTTCATCCATGAAATACCATTTTCAAACATGTTTGCGTTCTAGCTGAAGGATATTCCAAGAAATACCTCATAATATCCAATCATCATCAACACTTGACAATAAAATAGAAAGTGAGAATAATAGAAAGAGGAAACATGTGGATGATAATAATAATAATATTATTATTAGCATTTGAATAAATTAAATTTCTCATCGATCTCTATCTACAAATATGGAAACATCAAGTTGAAAAGAATGATGACAGAATTTATTTTTTCATTTATTTATTCACTATTCTAATTTTTACAAGAAAGCAATGAATGAGAGAGAAAAACTAATGATACTCCTTGGACTATTTCTCTTTCAAATTTAGATAATATTATTTTAAAAGTCCGAAATGAGGTTATGATTCCACTTTTCTGAAATTTAGTTCTTTTTCACTAAAAACAACAGAAACTAAGAATTTTGAATTTTGAATGTTGAGAAACTGGAGGAAAACAAAAATATCACACTCAAATCACTATGAATTGAAATATTTTTACGTAATTTTACAAAATGTAGAGCCAGGAAAATAGAACTTATTATTATCAATACTATTCATGTCTTGGGGAGACCAATATTGTAGTAAACCAGTAGGACTGAATACAAGATAAATGAAATTCCTTCTATAGAACCATTCTCCATAAATATCACGTTTCACGAAAAGCAATCTTAAAATCACTTGCAGAGCTATCGTTTGCAGATGACTGCAAATCCCAGATATTCTAAATACTTCGGATATGCATTGAGTTTCTTTTGAGAGCAACTCAAATACTATTAGCCACTTCTGTCAATAATTTCATGTTTAGATGTGATACTTCAGGAAAAGGTGATCTTTGCATTTCCCACAGATTGGATACGCGAAGAAAGAAAGTGTACGCTTTTTCAATGCCTCAAGAGCCTGTCACAGATATGTGGGGCTCAAGAAAGCATTGGTCTGAAGAAAACTGTGAGCATTCAACGTATTAGGAAATGGGTGGAGGTTAGGTAAGTAAAGTATTGAATGTGGAGTGGACTTGGTGAAGCTTTTCCTTCACAAAAAGTGCTCCCACAGTTAATACCCGAGAATCTTTGCAGGGAGATTTAACTGGAAGAGGCGCACAGCATTCTGAGACCCCAACTGAACAAAAGGGACGTCTCAATCCCTTACTTCGAATAATACACACGGCAAACAGGCCTGGACATTGAAAAGCTAGCAGAATATCAACGTTTTTAAATTGCAACACACTTCTCAAGTCAGTTTCCTTTTTCTCTTTTGCTGGGAAACAAGACGCAACAATGGGAAGCTCTTGCTTCGATTGGAGTTAGATGGGGATGGCTTTCCACAAAAAATTCATGAAAGGTGCATCTTTACAGAAAGCTATTTGTGTTTCGTCCTGAGTTACAGAATTTTTACATTGCCTGGATTTGGAAATATTGTTTTGTTACTGCAATATTATTACAAGGTAGCTTTTATGAGAAAAAAAACTCGCAGTAACTGTATGATATTTTCTTGTTTTATCCGTTATGTACAGAATGAAAAACAATAGCTATATGGATATTGAAGTTGAATCTATTGCAAAAAATAGTGAATTGAGTCAAAATGAATTATTATGAGTTCAAATTGAAAAAATGCAGTAAATACTAGATTAAAGCAAACAAATAATACAGCAATTATGCAGAATCATTTGAATTTGAATACTGTCAGAACATTGCAATCAGCAAATTAATTGTCATTATGCACAGAAAAAATCGTAGAATGATTTCCCGTTCATCATTATTGAAACCTTTGAAAGTATTCCAGAGATACCTGATGTGAAATGGAATAACAACGAAGGCTTTGTTACTCAAAGAATCCAATAAAAACGGCTTATTGAAACCATTTGAGATGATATTGGTTTCATCGATTGTTTGTAATTTATGAGAATTTGTATTACTTTTTCTGTTCTATATTGATTGTAGGTAATTCGATTCTTGTTATTGTTTTGACAAAACTGATTTTTTTCGGTAATTTCGGTTGTTATGGATGTTACACCATTACCAATCTCTACTAAACTGAACTCTTGAACATTGATCAGCAGAATCAGTGTGGGTCAAGCCCATTCAAACTCAGCTAAGAGTTATCGCCATATTGTCGAGATCTTACAATGGCAATTGGAGTGCAGTACATGGTTGTGTCATGTTGAGTAAACAATTTCTCATCAGAAGACCGCAGTTAATTAGCATCGCGTCAGCCTGTTTTAGAATGTTTGAGTGTTTCAGACTACCAAGGGCTATTTGCTAGTAATTTAGATCTCACTTGTAATGTCGAGCTCCAGCGAATCAGTACAAGTGGAGTGAACTGGCTGATCTATCTCAAATTCTCGGGGTTATCGGATGGTGGTGGTTAGAGGGTGAACCTATATTTGCACTCCTTCACTCGCCAATATGCAATGAGCTGTATTCGATCGATAACCTGATAATTTGAATAGAATAACACAGCAGCATAATATGCAAACTGACTCACCAGAACGCAGTTCAACATGAATCCTATCAGAACAACAGATTCTGTAGTTGAAATGTATGGGATCGAATTTTAATTAATCATTTCAAAAATGAAATGTTCAAATTTTCTATTTATTACAACGCCCACTCTGAAAATTAACTAATCATGTCTTTTTTATCCATCCATTAGAATTCACTTTATTCATCCATTGTTTCATTCATAATTTTAAAGAGCCACAAATCATGAAATACAATATGATTGGGAGAGGGAAACTGGAGTCCGAAACTGTTTTGGCAATAAACAAATTAATTCAACATCCAAGAATGGTTATTTTGTTGACAATGCATATTATTATTGTACTTCCACGATGAATTGATGAGTTATGGATATTCTTTACAATCTCTAATGTTTGATACGCTACGCGTTGCGCGTGGTCAATAAAATCCCAAAAAGATTTAGGGTTGGTTTCCGAGCTCGGGATTTGGCTAGGTCCTAGACTTTAAACAGCTCGAGTCAGAAAAATGGTTTTCCAAAACGGGGCGTAGTCGCAGTCATTGTCATAATCACGTTTGAATTGAATTTCGATAAACTAGAAAATTGGACACAAAATAAAATAAAGAGAAAATAGTGTTAAGTTTCAGCTATTTTCATTTATTTAGGAATGTCCAATTTCGTCAAGGGAAAACGTTTCCAATTATAAAAATGAGAAAATAAAAACTACGACTACTGTTATACGCTGCGACTACGCCCCGTTTTGGAAAGCCAATTTTCTGACTCCAGCTGGACTAGTCAGTCTAGGACTTAGCTAAATACCGAACTCGGAAGCCGGTCTTTAGGTTTTCAACTTCTGCAGTTGACTCTACTTACTTGAAAGTGTCAGTTGCTTCCCATTCCAGTGTCTATTCGACAAGCATGCACTTGGAATCTGCTGCCTATAAGTGTAAAGGTTTTTTGTGATGAAAATGTTTTCTCATATTCACTATACTATAATGAATATTAAAATTGGACTAATTATAGTATTATTCGCGTTTTCTGACATAATCTACATGAGCCTTCACATTTCAGTACAATTTGAGGATATTAGAGATCACACCATGAATTTCTAATTAGTGTCACGTATACAAGTTTACGTACAGTAGATATATTAATGATAATTCACAATGCAATCCTTTACTATTAAACGGGCAATTTCTGTTTATATGTTTGTATTTCACAGGATCTCGAAAACGGCTCTAACGATTTTCACGAAATTTGGAACATAGTAAGTTTGTGACAAAAAAATTCGATTGCACTACGTCTCATCCCTGAGAAAACTCGCTGAACGACATTAAAAGGATAATTCATCGTTGGAAAAACTGCTGAGATTTTCGTCGTCTGTGGATAATGAAGAAGTGAGCGATCATTTTAAACAAAGACCTTAAAGGTGCATAGACTCACATGCAGTGCTAGTGTCGTACTTGGGATTGAAATCGGCCATTGAGGGGACAACCTATAAGATTATTACATACCAATGCCTTTGTAATCTATAATATTAAAAATATATAGATATAATATCTCGTGCTAAAATACCCCAATGGCGGCCTTGAATTTCAAGTAAGAGCTATCATTGGGAAGGCATAGGCATTGTGGGTCTATATCTCTTTAAGGCCTTTGATTTTGAAGAATTGTGTTCTGTTTATCAGTAAATAAAATAACGAGCGAATCTTGGTGCCACGATTCTTATTTTAATACATTCATTCTGGATTGGGATAAATGTATTACAATAATAACAGCATACTATCTTCTTAACAGTGATTATTTGAACAGCATTTTATCATGAGGTTGGTGAGAAGGTTTTATTCGTGGAAAAGTCTTTCTAACTCATTTATCCAGTTTAGAATGCACTCGTGTAGAATGTAAAAGAATGAATAGCAAATACCTTCCTTCTTGATAAACTTCCTAGAAGAGAAAACGGATTTTCTTTGTCGTCTTACTAATAATTCGCTGATCACTCAAGTTTTTTTCAAACATAACTAGGCCGACAATAACTACAATATCATGATTATTACGATATAGGCCAGCTTATTCTCTGATTCATAATAACTGAAAATCTGGTGTGGCGCACTCACACAACAGCTTTCCTTGCCGTTATGAAAATTGATCACCTGACGCTAGTGTTCACGCACATCTCAAGTCAACTTATAAACAAAGATCTGAGCCAGCTGATGACAGGACAGTAACGCTAGATACACACGAGATCTGCTATCTCTTCATAAGTGAATCATTCAATAGAATCAACAGTTTGCAATTAAACAATCACATTTTCTCAAATTTCAAGCTTATTTAATTAGGCTATAGGTGAAAATGTTACTGGACATTAATTGAAGAGATTATCATGCTCGATCTTTTCCACTCAAATTTTTTCGTTTAAATCTTATCTGAGACCTGATAATTGGGAATCTAAAGTCAAACTCTGCATAAAAGGGGCGATGCTCCTGAAATTTTTACAGTTATGGGACTTGAGGCAGTTGATATAGCTTATTAATGACTATTTTAGGTATGAATTTGATCAAAATCGTTAAAGCTATTTTCGAGAAAATCGCGAAAAACCCTGTTTTTGACAACATTTTCGCCATTTTAGTCGCCATCTTGAATTGCATTTGATCGGAATTGTTCGTCTCGGATCCTTTTAGTGAAAGGACCTTAAGTTTCAAATTTTAAGCCATTCTGTTGATAGCGAGGTGAAATATCGTGTACACAGACGCACATACACTCAATACATCCAATCAATACACTCAACATACTCAATACACTCATAACTGAAAGATCGGAATGGAAGACTATTGATGAGATGGAATGCATGAGTAGATTCAGGAGTGAGCAAGACAAGAAGTAATGGTGTAGAGGAGGAAAATTCAAAAGATCAAGTTTGAGATAAACGAGAGAAGAAAGAACCTCTCACAGTCAAGGTGAAGACTAGTAAGCCACGCTTCTAGGTCCGCCTATTTGTTCTCTCATTGGTCGACAACTACTAGTTCTCGAATCTGCCACTAGGTGGCAGTAAATACTGGCTTGATCAACAGTCTATCACTCTCTTTTCTTCCAATTCTTCCTCTTCTTCAGTAAAGTGCTAATTCAGAGGCCCTAAAATTAATTAGGATTAGCCTAAAGATGTACTGGGTAGAAAATCCTCTCTAAATAGAAAATAGAATATCTTATTAGTCTAAAACGAATACCCAGTTTCTGTGTAGAAACTGGGTAGACTGATCTGATAACTGGATAGCTGATGGACCTGGCCTAGAACAGTCACACTTCCAATGAGAAAACATGAAAAGTGATAATAATATTTCATTCTATCAGCTCATTTGCAGGAATCTTATTTCAGGAATGCGGAAATATACTTGGAATCGAATAGGCTCATATTCACCCCGAGTAATAATCAAACTAAATTCGCACTAGTTTATCCAGCATATGACACACAACACACACATGAAAAAGTGAATGAGTTTTCTCTTGATGGGATACTTTTTGACTCTCTGACAGATATTTTGGAGGGGTATGCAGGAGTTCTATTTCTTGAAGATCAAAGGTTGGCGTTGGATTCAGCAACCTGTCCCCTTTATAAAAAAATATATCCTATTTTAAATCTAGGAGAGCAGCTTAGGATGAATATACCATTTGCAAAAACTAGAATTCTAACCCAGCTGCGACTAGCATCAGACGAAAGAGTATACCTGTTTTAGAATAGAGGAGTTTGGATTAACTCTACTAGAAACTGTCCTATTTGTAATTACGGGGAATTAGAAACTCTAGAACATTTTTTGATGCGCTGCCCCATGTATAGAGGATGTAGAATTCAATTTTTGGATATATATTGTCGTAATATAGTGAATAATGAGGACGGGTTAATGGTATTACTGTCGAATCTGACGGAGGAGAAAATAAACAGAGTTTTCATCTATGTGGTTAAAGCATTAGAAATGAGACAAATGATATGTGATCTTGTTTGAGAGTGATCATATGCTTTTAAATTCTCATAGGAAATACTGTATTATTACTTAACCTTTACCATCAAAATGGTGTGATATTGTTGTTTCATATATTGGAGAGTTCATTTTTTTACTATGTTTGTTGGCTCAACTCCATTTGTATGATTAATGTGGACGAGTAAATTGATTATTATTATTATCATTATTACTATTATTATATTATTATTATTATTATTATTATTATTATTATTATTATTATTATTATTAGCACACATGAGTTTCAAGAAATCTATGTATATAGCACTTGAAAAAGAACATACTCAATCCACGTAATGCAGGGTTATGAACACTGGACTTGATAGGTTGTTCCATGATAGTACTAGTTAAATAGCCAAGAATAGGATCACTTTGAAATTTTCATAATCGAGCCTTGTATGCATGATGCTATTTCAAAAAACATTTGATGGTTCATTTTTTTTTCATTATTTCCATAGCACTTATTAAAGACTAATAAGCTATTCTGACTTGAATTGATAAGAATATTGTTTGTAAAGGTAAAACCCATTGGTTTAGTATTCTATGTTAGTCAAGGATTGAATTAGAAGTTATTTTCCACATAAAAAGATGATCTGCTTTTGCACTCCCATTTGAACACTTTAGCACTAAACTAATTCGTGTGCTTTCTACGTTGAAGTCTTATATTCTTATTCCATGCACGTTGAGAAGCTGGATCGACTCCACGTTCACATGTTGATGAAATCTTTCCTCGAGGTTCATGACACAAATTATCATAATAGAACAATTTTGGAAAAGAAACTTCTTTGTTTGAGATTGTAGAATATTCTAGCGAGAAATACTGAGAGATGAGATGGGCTGAGATTGGACAAGGTGTCAAGCATTACTGCTATGAAATATTGGCGCTTTGTTCCGCGACAAAAAAACAGGCAATCTTTCACGAATAGCAGCTACTTGCTCGTAAAGTCATCTTGAAAAGTTGGTAGAAGCGAAGATAATTGTATGGAAAACGTTAATCTGTGTTCGTGAGAGAAATTCGACTGTCGCTTATCACGTTGAGAGACACGAAGACAGCTTCCAAATGAAAGGAGGACTGTGAAGGTCACAGGAAGGTAATGAGAATGACACTGGAGGAGATAAATATTGAGAAGTTAGCGAAGATTAAAGTTGAACGTCCCAGATGCAGCGTTTGAAACCGAACAAAGCAATTCGGTGAACAGCAGAAGACAAAAACCGGAGAGAATATAAATACTGCGAGAGTGAAGAAGAGCCCGTCTTGGGGAACTTTCCCAATTCCCAGATTAGTTTGAAAAAGGGGTGAAGACGAGGGGGGACTGTCAGGGTATCGGGCTGGGAACGCGTCCAGGTCCCTGATTCATTAGAGAGCTACCCTTCCCCCCTCTCTAACCGCCAATCTCCTTTTCCTGTCTTTGTCAGCTGTTTAACACTCTTACAAACGATGAAATGGAATTTTTTCACCTTCAGACGAAAGCCACTTCGTTCTGGCTCATCCCTTCAAAGCAATCGTTGGGAACTTTGTTTTCCTTTTTTCTTTTAGAAGTGAAAGCTAGAAAGAAAGGGACTGGGAAAGAAGATTTTGCCAATCAAGGCTTTTTGAGTAGTGACAATGATCAATGGTAATTGAATAGCCCAGGTTCGTTAACCTAGGGCATGCAATTATGAATATATCTCTTATCAATTATTCTCATTTATTTCACTCTCCATGCTAGTTAATACATCTTTATTTAACTTTTTCCCATGAAAATACAGTCCAATTTTTCAAAGATAGTTATTGGAAGCTAGAGCTCATGTTTTTAAATACACGTGAGTACCCATCTTGGATAATTATTATTCAGAAACTAGACTGCAGTGTCGTTAAAAATAGTTCAAGAAAGTCTTTTTAATTCTCAGGATTACTTCGAAAGTATTATGTTTGAAAATAGGTGTGATTATTTTCCAGCTCCTGTTATTTGAATATAATGAATCAATAATCTAATCTCCAGATCATACACTAGAATAGTAACTTTATCAAGTTTAGGATCATTTCAATTGTGTTAAAACATCAGAATTGTATAATATTGAAAAAAGTAATTGAGAAGCTGTCAAAAGCTGAGATATTTTGAGATACAGTGTATTCAAGATTATTTAGTAATATTATTGGGAAATTTTGTTCCGATGGTTTATCAAATTTATTTTTCAACATCTTTTACTTAAGTGCTTGACTTGATTTTGACAATTTCCTCGAATATTTAGGATTCTACACGCTTTTAAATGGTGTCCCACCTTGACTTGATTTTGACAATTTCCTCGAATATTTAGGATTCTACACGCTTTTAAATGGTGTCCCACCTTGAATTTATTTTGACAATTTCCTCGAATATTTAGGAATCTACATGCTTTTAAATGGTGTCCCACCTTGACTTGATTTTGACAATTTCCTCGAATATTTAGGATTCTTCACGCTTTTAAATGGGTTTACACATTTATTTTTATATTACGTGCTCATTCATGCACCGATCTTTTTCAAAACAAAATGGCGGCAGTATTTTTTACTGTGGTAAAATGTTTAATATGACGCCATTATGTTCCTACGAAAATTAGGGAGCTGAAATTTTCACAGAATATTTTTAGAACCCACTTTGTAAACTGTGTGAAATTTGAAAAAGTTCGGTGCATGAGTGGCACGTAATATACAATTAAATTTTGAAGCAGGTAGGTTTGTGTACCTTGCACTCAATGTTTGACACTTTTTTGACTATTTCCCCTTTTTTTGGGATCCTACAAGCCCGTATATGTGGGAGAAGGTGAGATTTATGTAGGATCCTATATGTGGAAGAAGGTGGGATTCATGTATTTGTAGAATAGAAGTAGATATAACTAAATTGGTTCAACACAAAAAGAAGCCGGCTCTTATCAAGTTTGACAGCAACAATTGAAGGAAAATAATGTCGAAATACGAAGCAATAAGGTTGTCTACAGTGAATGGAAAAATCATGCAGCTAGGAGAGATTTTTCTTCTTTTGTGAACGTAAACCAGCTCCCTTCGGTTCCATCCGAGTGACATCCGCATCAAGTATAACATCCCTCCACCGGAGTTGCTGATAGTCCCCCTTGCGGAATCCCCCTCTCTATATCTCCCCTTATCAGTTGTGCCAACATACCGCCGCATAACACTGCTTTCAGACATTTCGGACTAGCAGACATACGCTTATTGCATTATTCTTCCCGACGCTGGAAAGTGAATTCAATCGTCTCTTTATTGAGTTGCGATGTGTCGTGCAGGAAACATAACATCCCTTCAATTTCCGTTGAGTCTGAATTCGGCCCAACAAACTCTCGCTCTGAAAGCCTCCATGGGGGTACTTTCGTCGATAATTAGAAAAAACAGAGTCGCATACGAACCGTCTAATTGGAACATGTATTTCAATGGTGGGCTTACCAACAATCAAGTTCGTTATTACGTGAGTCAGGGTGGTGGAATTGGATCAATGGGGAGGATATTGAGACCTACAATCAACCATTCTCATATACTGATTATACCATGATTCATCATTCAGATTGTAATTTAAAACGAAGAGAGAAGAGACAGCTGGAATCAATAATCAGAATTGAGAGGAGCTTCCAGATAACCAGGTGTTTTGAATTTTTATCAATAGAGGGAGTAATGAGTTCAATATTGTATTAATAGATATCATTCATGAGAATTGGTGATAAGCACGTCGATAATGTACTAGACTTTTCATCATTCATGTTAAAATTTAAATGTAATAAATTTTTAATGAAGGGAGACAGATGGAATCATAATGAGTATTGAAAGAAGCTTCCAGATAACCAGGTGTAGTTAATTCCCATCAATAGAGAGAATGAAAGGTTCAATTGTATTGATATACTAGCCGTCAGGCTCGCTTCGCTCGCCATATCCGTCTATTCAGGGGGATCCACCCCCTGGACTCCCGACTGGATCGTCCAAGAATGAAATCAGCAGGCTCGCTTCGCTCGCCTGCATTTTTCATTTGAGCATTTTTATCATATGTTAGGACGATCCAGTCGGGGATCCAGACTAAACGTCTGGCTAAACGGATATGACGAGCGAAGCGAGCCTGACGGCTAGTATATCAATACAATGAACCTTTCATTCTCTCTATTGATGGGAATTAACATAATATTCCCAGTAGTAATATAGGGCTAGTAATATAATATTCCCAGGGATAGCTCTGATTGAAGTAGCAGTGCCCAATCAATTTTTTCGCGTTTCAATCTTCAACTTGGTGCCAACCTAACAAAGTCAACTCAACTTATGCCAACCTGACAGAATAATTAATTTAGTTACCAGTTAACAACTGTTTCGAAGAGGTACTCTCTCTCTAGATTACAGTTCTATATTAACATATGGTATGGACATTTTTCAATATTACAATTAAGAGAATAGGAAGAATATACATGCTTGAAGACGAACTTTAAACCCTTAAAAACCACCCTTAGAGTTAAAATATTGCCAAAAGATTTCTTAGTGCGCCTCTAAAGGGCCAACTGAACATACCTACCAAATTTGAACGTTTTTGGTCCGGTAGATTTTTAGTTCTGCGAGTGAGTGAGTCAGTCAGTGAGTGAGTGCCATTTCGCTTTTATTTATATATAAATATAGATATAATTGATAATAATGTATGATAAGCTTTTCATCATTTATGTTGTAATTTCTAACTAATAGAGACAGATGGAATCAATGATGAGCAGCTTATTGAGAGGAGATTCCACATAACAAGGTGTTTTGAATTTCATATCAGTAGAGAAGTTAATGAGATCAATTATATCAAGAGATATAATTTATGAGAATTCGTGATAAGCACGTCGATAAATGTACCAGGCTTCTCATAATCCATATTATGTAATCCTATACTATTATACGAGCAACTTCTGTTTATATGTTTAGATGTTTGGATGTTGAGATGTTCATATGTTTGTATCTACCGGATCTCGAAAACGGCTCTAACGATTCTCACGAAATTCAGAACATAGTAGGATTATAATATAAAGATTCGATTGCACTAGGTCTCATCCCTGGGAAAACTCGCTGAAGGACATTAAAAGGATAATTATGATCCATCCTTGGAAAAACTGCTGATAATAATTATTTCGTCGTCTGTTGGTGATGGAAGTGAGTGAGCGAGTTCATGCTCGGACTGTGTCAAAATTATGACTCAGCTGTTGAACTTTTGTAATCATTCAATCAGGTACTTAGTGCCGGTTGCAAAAAAGCCGGGTTATTTTCAATCCTGATTAATTCCAGTAGATCCATCTTTTTGAAATAGTCTTCTCTGATTTGGTTCACGTGAAATTAATCAGGATTAAAATTTAACTGGCTTTCGTGCAACAGGGCCTTTGTGAGGGAAATGTTTGCATTCCTCTGGGAATTAATCACAATTTGAGATTGCATAGAACATTTCTGTTTAAATGTTTTAAACATTTAAATGGGATAAGGCACAGCCAAAAAGATAGAACATTTTTGTATGAACTATGAATGTTATTATAATTTCTTCTTTAATAATAAATTTTTTATGCTTTTGTACTCCAGAGCTAAGCTCGGTCCCCGATATCTCCTATCTAAGCGAGACAGATGGAATCAATAATCAGTAATGAGTATTGAGACAACCTTCCAGATATCAGGTATTGTGAATTTTTATCAATAGAGTGAGTGACTAATTGATTGATTGATTGATTGAGTACTTTATTTATGTAGATTACAATATATACTGGCTTATACACTTGTATACAATAGCTTACAATACAGCAAAGTTATAGATGAATTTACATAATATAGACTAAGAAATAACTATTGAACTGTATATGATATGAAAAAGCATTTTGTAATATAATAACTATAGATAATAATCATATTGTTATGCATCTACATAAATTGGCGGAGCTTTGGACATATCAATGTCCATTCTTTGGGAAGAATATTAAAAATATCCTCCCCACTAACTCTCTACCAGAGACTACTAATGTAGATATTACTCTCTACCTACTAATGAGATATTGATACAATTGATAAGAGTTTGTGATAAATACGTCACACTCTCGTTATGTGTAGTACTCGTAAGTGTTATGGATGTTCTCGTAAGTGTAGTACTAGACTTTGATATTATAAAACACATCAGCTATTCTCAGGAATTTGTTTGAAACTGCAATAGACTTGTAGCGTTTGTTGCAGCATGTTGTACGAGAGATAGATGTTCACTTTAAATTCTCACTACATTCTCCCACATACACAAAATGGGTTCAACAGAGAGCTTTTCTATTTACTTGGGACCGTTTTCTTCAGCCTTTAAGTGCAGTATAAATTCGTGAGGAGGCGTTCAGACCTCCAAATAAAACCAAAAGGACTTGCTAGACAGCTGGCAGAAAAGAACTTCAATAATTTTGCAGTGTCAATCCTAATTTGTTTGAAAGAGATATTTATTGGTGGAAGATTAGTTCTATCTGTGGATTTGGATCACTAGAAAGTACACTTAATCGCAAGTACTCAATTTACTACAGTTCTGGTATTCAAGGAAAAGTGTAGAGTTGATTACTTTACAAATGTATGATTCCCGTTACTTGATAAACTTCACGAAGAAAGCTAATGGTTCTACGTTATCGCCACACAAAAGTTTTCCTGTGAATAGAAAACAACAATTCATGTGAAGTTTATATAACTATTTTCTAGAAAAAGATGAACCGGTGAAGATAATTTGAAAATGTTTTTTTTCTGTGAAAATTGAAAATTGAGTTTCAACCTTCTTCAACCTCAACATTTTCCCAGCAATCAGTTTTCCACTTAAATATGTGTAACGCTAGTTCGCCTCCATGGTGCACATTGGGTAACGCTAAATGGACTAGCAAATGGTGACGGTCAGACAAACTTATGTTCTCCTGACCGAAAACTATACAACATCTTAAATAAATTGAAAAAATATAGTTTATATGTAGACATTTGAGACTCATGAGTTTTATATGTGTTGTGTATCTGCCATACGCTAAATAAATAAATTAGAAAAAGAAAGTTTTTTTTGGAAAATAATACATGCGCGATAGTAAGTTAGTTAGTATTACAATTAGTGCTGCTATTGCGTATGACTGATTAATAATTTCAACATTCAGCATTCCATACGATTGATTTTCTTCAATATATTAGTCACATTATTATCTGTGAACTGTTGGACGAATAAAATTATCATGAGAATATTCTTATAACGATTTTTAGTGAATTATTATCATCAAAAGTATTAAAATAAAAAATAAAACAATAATCGTTTCCATAATTCTTGCATGTTCAATTATATTACCCTCCTTTGAGTTATCATTAGCAAACTCAGAACACTAAAAATATATTTCTGTTACTATTTGGTAGTAATAGCATCGATTACTCTAACGGTACGATTACAATTGATTTCAAATACTATTCCGATCAAAATATTCGTATACTTTCTTAAAAAAAACATTTGTGAAGCACGGAGTGGGTGAATAAAAAAGGAAAGCCTTAATATTACATTAAACGTCTCTATTATTAGGACAGAAAGCAGGTCATCTTTACCCTTCAAAGATTAGGCTATTTGATCAGGATAAACGGTAGAAATCATATTGATCTCTTCAAAAATGACGAGGCCTACTACAATAATTGTATGATGTAGCTTCTATTATAAGGAAGTTCAGATAATTCACTTTTCATGATGATTGGTATTACAATAAGTTGGCTGCAGCAGTGAGATGACAGTGGAAACTAAATTGGTGAACAGCATGACAGGTCACATGCGTTCTGTTCATTGAGTATGACTTTCCATTTCCTGAGACTGGCTGCTGCCTTTGTATGGAATATTTATAGCGTTCTCGGTGGAAAGTCACAATACTCCTGCTTTCGAATGAGTTGAAAGCGAGCGCCCAAGGCCAATTGTCAGTATGGACACGCAACAACAAACGCCCAATCACGCTACGTCAGGCCTCCAAAATACCCCCTGCTCGATGGTATTTCGGAAAAGCCTATATCAACTTCGGCAAAGATTATTCACGGTTCCAAGAAACATTGATATTATGAAACAAATGTTGCCTGAAACTTCGACGTAGGCCGAAAATTCCTTTTCAGCAAGCTTGAATATTGTAATATGCATTGATCTTTCGAATGCTTGGTGTGACCAGCCGCACACCAGTTAGTCAAGACAAGACAGGATCAGACACGTTTAGTCACAATACTTCACATGTTGCTTATGACGCAACTCAAACTGATTAGTCATTGCAAATAGACATGTCAACTATGTGAAGTATTGTGACTAAACGTGACTAGTCTTGTCTTGACTAACCGGTGTACACCCAGCCTTACTTTGTTGAATAGTGCGTTTGTGATACCATATCCCTTTGTTGCTTCTGTATTCCTAGCATATTGTGGAATATTTTTTTATCAAATAAAAATGAATTCAAAATAAAACTTTTGTTTCGAATTAATATTCCCAAATATGAGATAAAGATAACATGACCGGCGATGGCGACATCCTTTTCCCTACACCAGTGAAAAATATTAATGTACGAAGTTTTCAAGTAGATCATCATTCGAAAATATTATGGTTCAATCATAAAATCTCACTCATCAATATTATATGACTGATTTGCTAGAGGTTGAGTGGTAGAGAGGACTGAAAAGTCCTAACTCCGTCAAATAAAGATTGTTCCCATTTTCACGTTTCCTTTCCATTTCACGTTTTTATTCCATTTTCACGTTCCCATTCAATTTTCATTTCCATTACCATCCATGAAAAGTCATCTGGTGGAGTATGAATCTACATGATTATATTAATATGGATCTACCTGTATCGTGTTTCCTGTTTAAATTAGTATTATAAAACTGTAAAGTGTTTTCTGTTGAATGCTACATATATTAATACTAGCAGGAACCCGTGCTTCGCAAGGATCTATTTCAAACTTGATAATCTGAAAACTTGACCAAAGAAAATCTCAGTGCTCTGTTCTAATCGGAATGTAACAATGGAACAAACACGTGGCAAACTTGCGCTTTTGATCCAAAGAAAATTAAATTCGATCAGCTGATTGATAAAATTATTTCAAGCTTTTCAATGATTACAACATATGTTAGAATATCATGTGTCAATTATCTCAGTTCCATATTATGGCATTCACCTTACCATGTTCATAACCTTACTAAATAGGATCCTTTTTCATCCTTTGAAACCCTTAGAGACAAAATATCTCAGAATCCGTTCTTAGTGCGCGTCTAGAATGTTTGAAGAATATTTGTGCAAATTTTTAAGTCTGTAGGACAATAAGTTTGAGCTGTAGTGTGATTTTACATCAAAATTTTCGAAAAAACCCCTCTCCTGAACCCCCCTGTGCTCCTGATCGAAATTTTTCTGCATAGATCTTATTTTTTTTCGTAGCTGAACAAAAACGTTCCTCATGACTTTGCTGTGCAATGAGAGGATAAAAAGTACAAAATTTTGGGGGGGCCCCAGCTCCCTCAGGGGGCAAATTTCTGAAAATCCTTTCTTAGTGGAAGTTTTCAGGCTACCATAAACAATTGTGCAGAATTTCAAGTTTTTAGACTCAGTAGTTGGGCTGTGGTGTGATTTCAGTCTGTCGGGGCTTAGCCTTTTATAGATATAGAGATGAATCTACATGATTATATTAATATGGATATACATATTATATATTATAATATTATCTACATATTATAATATGAATATACATATATTTCCTTCATTAACAAACCACATTATCAACCAGTAACAAACTATCCTAGAGATTTCTAGAAATTCAAGAACTAACTGGATGGCGAGAGAAATATCTTTTTAAATGTATATTAAGAATATTACAAATTTTTACTAATAAGTTCTGATATTATACTTTATTTGAATTATAGAATGAGAGTAATTACTCGTATTTTATCATCCAACAATTTCGAGTAGTTCATTTCAATGAAAATACACTTGATATTCCATATGAAGTAAAAATCCAGTCCTTTGATTCTCTTATCCTTTTCACTGAATATAATCATGAGGAGCATATAAATCGTTAATTGGATTGCATTATTCATCTGTGATAAAATCTATCAATTCGTCCTATAATTATTGAACACAAACGAAAGATTCCAATGAATATTTTCATAGATATAGTTATTTGAAATTCGCATTTGTTCTATAAACTAGTGGTTGTTGCAAATGCACTAGATGGCTGGATAAACATTTCT
The DNA here is from genome assembly GCF_014356525.2 of Nilaparvata lugens. Lineage (NCBI taxonomy): Eukaryota > Metazoa > Arthropoda > Insecta > Hemiptera > Delphacidae > Nilaparvata > Nilaparvata lugens. Next base: position 87,606,604 of record NC_052505.1, read on the forward strand.
ACTAATAGAGAGGAAATCATTTAGTATTCTACAAAGCGATTCTAGGTTACTCAATTATTTGAACCAAACAGTATTCTATTACTCATTTGCTTTGAATACATCGTTCAATATTCCATCAGTGGAGCTACTGACGGTTAAACACACTTTCCACGATATTGCAACTGTATAGGTTCATTCAAAGCTAATCTCACGATGCATATTGCAGTTATTTAGTACATTAGTCTGAAACCCTATCAGAGACATAGGACGAATATTCAATTCAGATTTCAATTTTCTGAGAGTGAAGTGAACCAAAATTAGATCTGCATAAGCTGTTTAAAGGCAGGGACAAGCGGGTTTTTAACTTTGCAACAGATAGTGATACTCATTTCATGCCCAAATGAAAATCTGTTTACTGCAAACACGTTTCACATCAACTACGTAATCACTTGCCATGTAGAGTGTAATCTGCTTAGGGATAAAGCGACGGCCCAGCCTCACTCTATCTCACCCCTTCTCCTTCCAATGTATTGTCATTTCTTTTTTGATGGAAATGTATCGACGGATCATATCGTATGTCATTTATAAGCTACGGTGGCTTTTTTCATCTATACGTCCGTAATCAATGGATTCCGATTGGGTTTCAAATCTGATGCAACTGGAACTGAGATTTAGGAACACACTTCTCTCCCATTGAATCACTCCCCTCCAATCGCTAAAACTAGTTCTATAATTTTCGAATGGCTATCCCCGAAGTTAAGATTTTAGAATCCGTTTCAGTTTCATTTCAGTTAAGGGCTAATTGATAGAAAATGGATTTGGTGTGAACTATGTATTTCTTTACTCAAATAAGTCTTGATTAAAAATTGCAATGATATTTGCATTAAAAATAAACTGATGTATAGTCTGAGAGTGGTTCACCGTTCTTGATGATTCTATGATTGAAAATTATCTAGATCCATAGCAAATCTTCTGAGTTTGAGGTGGTCTCAGCATAATATGTTGCTCTAAATTCAGTTGGCATTCAGAGTAATTTTGATGCGCAAAATAGTAATGAATTGAATAGTAATGAAATTCTGAATTATGATGCTATTGACTTCTGATCTGAATGAGTTATTGTGTGAATCCATTAAATTCATGTTCTTTTTTGGATAAATTATTCATGAATCAACAGAACCAACCTTGTTGATAAAAAATCATACATTGAATCTTGAATAACCTCTGTTTGGGTGTCAGCTCTAACATTTCAAGTTTCACAAATTTGAAATTCATCAACCAAAAATTCATACATTACTAATTACATTTCAATAGGACTAGTTCTAAAGCAGATCAGTTAAATTATGATTATTTTACATATCATTAAAATTATGTTAGAATAATCCTAAGGCTAACCTGCTAGTTGCCTCTGTTTATCAGTTCCAAGACTTCCTTCGTTTGAAATAGACAAATGGAAACAATAATTAACAGTTTGATCATTGCATGAACTTTGGGAATTCACTGAACCTGAAACCAGTGTCTGCCTTGCAGTAGAATAGTAAACAGCCGGCAAGTGAGAGGGAGACGGCAGTGAACTCTTTGTCCATCGAACAGAGAGCAGACCTTCAACTTACAAGATACAGGAAAGTGTTTGGCAAGCTGCAGGAAGCTTTGAGCACAATTAATCTTAGTGCTCAATAGGAAACTGGCCAACAGACAAAGCCACGTAATTTCCTTTTCACAGACGACAGCAGCCTCTGGATTAAATCCGTATAACAAGTACAGAGGTGCTCTGTTGCTGCTGCCTGACTCTATTCAACCTATGAACAACACTCGACGCCCCTCCTGTTCCGCCGCCACCGGCGCGCATTCATCTTGTTAATAACCAAGAATCAAGTGTCTGCTCAGGATACGCTGGTCAACCAGTCAACATCCATCACCCTCTCACTATTATAACACGCGGCATGAAGAAGTACCACTTGAAATAGTTCTGGTCAGGCATGTGACTGACTTGATATAAAGCCAATGGTAATTACAAAACTATGCTGGTCAACATAAAGTGCACCCTCCATGATGAAAGCGGGGCCCAGCGTGCTGGATTCTTCAATTATTGCAATCAATCGCCGAGAATTGGATGATTGTTGCCGGCAGCCAACGGGATAGACTGTAGTTGTGAAGAGCATGATTGCAACATGCAACATAGCAAGTCAGTAATTGATCGAATCGAGTAGGTTAAAACACTGGTAGTAGGTTATTTCAATTTTTGCTTAGGATGATGCCCACATGAGTTCTAGGCTTGTACGTGGGTGATGAGACGGATTATGATAGTGATGAGTATAAATGAAATTACTGATTTATGAATTAAACTTGTGATCCTCTCTCATTGCAAAGCACATAATCACTGAGTTCTATGGAAGATTCATAGACTTTTTTTATTTATTTATTTTTCTACTATGACTATGACTTGCTGACTATGGACATTTCATACCAGTCATAAGATTCGAAACCATGTCATTTGCACGTTTGTGAGGGTTCGGAATCACTTTGGTCTATTTCCAATGAGAAAGATTTTTGTAGTATATTTCACAAGATTCCAGTGGAATATAAGATTGATGTCACCGTCGGACATAGAACCACTATACATAAAATATTTTATTTCATATATCATGTTTTCATAATAGTAGAAAGGGGTAGAATTCACAATGTAACAATGTTACAAGCAAGTTATGAAGCGTGGGAATGACCGGGAGATAGACAATGTCAAAGGTCAAGTCCACATCATTCAAGTTGATAAATATTGTTTATCCATCCATTTTTGTATTCTAAGTTTCCAAGTCATTCTATTAACAATGAAAATCTAAATTTTATTATTATTATCAATTAAGAATTATTTTCCTAATTGATTGATAGATTGACAAACGATAACAAATTTCTCTAATCACTTAGGTGGTTGAACCTGAAAAAATGAAGATTTCTAAATCAAAATCAAATCAAATCACTGCATTTTTTCACATCATACAATACGATAATTACATTTCACATCATGGTAATATTCATTTGCTGATTATAAACTGATTGAAGCCTAGATTAGTTGAGTCGATAAACGAAATGAATCTTGTTAAGAATCAAACAAAATCATCATCTGTTATAATTTCATTTCTTGAAGAGAAATATTTTAATTCATTGAATAAGATATTTCACTTAAAAAACCATCATTTTGATAATTTTTATTTTTTATTGATTGATACAATAAGTACATCATCAAAATGATAGGGAGAGAAGAATAAGGTAACCTTGTGTTATTCCTCTCCCAAATTCAGATAAGGTTACACATAGTCCGAAATACAAGTCTTTTAGTTGTTCACTTTACAAAATTTTTATATTGTACTAAAATTAGAGAAGATAATCAAATTCTATGCATTCATGAGGAATTTCAATCAATAATCTTCACAATAGCCTGGTAGCGGCTCACTTACCACCTGAATCAGACGATTATTAGTGAGTTAGCTTTGTGAGAAAAGGCGTCTTTAGGGTTCAAGTCAATGATGAATCATTCGTTTCCCACTAGTTTACCTCATTCCAAAGTTGAGAGTTTCAAAGAGTTCTTATCATTCTGTGTGGAAGTCTGACGCTTTCGGAAACCTTTGCAACATTTCTTCCAGCAATTCATCTGAAGTTGGTCCCTCAGCTCGAGTTGTTGTAGTGGTATGACATTGATTGAAGAGTGAGCTTATGAAACGATGTATTCGTAGAACAAAGCCTAGCACTTTTTATCGCTCGGCAATAATTTTGAAAGAGATGGATGATGGACCGGATAGCAATTCATCACCGAAATTAAGAAAATCACCATACACTTCACTCTTATGATTGGAGCATCCTAATTGGACATATCAATCATGTCTCATGTACAAACATGTAACGTCACCTAGAACAAGACGTACAACTTTTCTCCACTTTCTTGCAGACTTTCTGTCTTGTGATGCTGGGAAGTATCAAGTAGGCCTACCCTTTATCATATCCATCAATCACAGTTACAGTAACTTAGAGATTAATAACTCTAGGAAAAATCACTAATGACATTCATTTCGCTTATAACGCTACACCTATTACTCACAGAATGGATGATTCAGTGATTTCAAAAGATTTTCACTGAAAAATATTTAGTAGTGTTGAAAATTTTTTCTCTAGCAAATTAGATTCGAACATTCTCATACATTCACATCCCATGGCATTTATCAAAATTCCCTGTTCTTTCTAATGATTCGATTAGTTGGATTATTTTCTATTCATTAGCGAATTACAGTCAAGTGGGTATTATAAGATTTGGATGTTTCAATTTTCTAGTTTAGTGAAGCAGCATAGTATACAGTTATTACGTTTATCTAAAATTTTGTGTACCCTAATCTATCTCATCAGAATTCCATTCATTTTCTAATGATTTGATTAGTAGGAATCTTTTCTATTCATTATCAAAAAAATCAAGTGAGTGACAAATACTCAAATTTTTCCAGTTCCCAGTTTAGTAAGTCAGTACATTATACTGACATTTACAAGCATGACCGGCAATTAGGAGGTACTGGGTTCGATTCCCGGGCTGACGAACAATTTTTGTATGATAGCGCTCATCGAATTTCCATCTAGCTGTTTACCCTGTTGTCGATATTTGCAGTAGCAGAAGTCTTCGGGTTGATTTACAGCATTAAATTCGGATTTTCGTTTACTAATAACAATAATACAAATATCACTTTTATCTGAAATTTCGTGTAGCCTAATCCTATTTCTCATAAGGCAATTCATTAAAAATGCTCCCTTGTTATAAATGAACACAGAAATCAATTTTTGATTTTTGAACAACAATAGTGGATGATGGATAGGTGCTTCCCTGCCATTGAATGATTTCAATAGAGATTTTGAAATGTCTAAAATTTCGATGAAAGTACTGTTTTTCCTTCATTTTCCCGTGAAATCCAAGTATTTTTTAATGAGCCCTAATTACCTCCTGTTATCGAGATGTACAACACTTTACCTTCTCCTCTCTGATTACCTTATTATTTCTTCATTGAGATAATATTTCTGGTTTTTTTCAGCTATAAAATCAACACGAATTAGTTTCCATTTCTGTATTCAGTATCAATTTCATGAATAGGTTATCAATTCACATCTGCATGAAAAGTTCTCATCTCTTTGCAAATCATGGAAAGGTTGAAAATTATTGGTTTCAACAAGTTTTATCATTGGATTTGGTTCATCAATCTCATATACTGTTGTTTCATAGGCTATTCACTACTTTCTTTCTCTTTTCATTTTCAAATGCTATTCGCATATGAATGCATCGCTAATTTCCATCGTCATTGTTTTAAATGTTCTTTGATTGAAATATGGTTTTAGTGATCGATTGAAATATTTTAAAAAATGTTAAGCGTCCAGTCTCGAAAGATAACAACTTCAAAACTGTCTGTTGGAAAAATTGGACTGAACAAACAACGATATGATGTGGGAATATTTTACGTACATTCTGGATTCATATCAGGGATGGATTGAAATTTTCGCAAATCATGAGAGCTTTTGTTCGATAAATACCTTTTTTGTATAAGCATTTTCCATGCATTACACCTGAACACTTCAATCAAACTTTGTTGGTAGAAAAGTAGAGTTTTTCAAATACACGATGCATTGTGGAAATTGTTGAATATCAGTTACCGATGAAAGCTGAGCCGATTGTATTCCGCTTGGGGATAAAGGAAAACAATCCAAACGCCAATATGACGTACAACCCTAACAAAACAAAGGCGGCCCGACTCAATTTCCTAACTCATCTATTTTTAACGAACTTGCGTGTAAACACAAACGACTTTCGGCTCTCCTCACTGTTGATTCCATCCATTTATATTGGTTCTTGACCAAGAAAATCTTCCATCAATATTTAATCGGCTGCTCGGCAAAACCTACGGCAAACTTGAGAACAAACTCTTGTCAAAAAGCAATGATAAAATACTTCACTTTTCTACCGTATCCTCTCAAGTACGGTCAATGATTTTTTAATTATAATAAAATAGTGACCCACTGGGTTGAAGAACTCGCTCACGAACTGTTGTATTGTAATCTTTGAAATCCACAACTTCTAATTATATAGAGTTGATGAAAATCATAGGAACAGCTAAATATTTCTCCAACAAGAGTAATTTGACAGTAGGTTTCATTGGGGATCCTATTTTGAGATGGAAAACTACTCTGTCGCTTCAACATTTTTGACCCTCTTATGAATCCAAATTCATTTTTTGAAATGAGAAGGTGGTCATGTGATACATAATTTCATTACAGAGTTCTGAAAATGAATGGCAGAAACCGCACATTGATATCTCAACCCGTATCAGTTTCTTGATGTAAAAGTTGTGAATTATGTTGTATATTACGAGCTGAAATCATGTGTCAGCACTTGGGCTGTCTGTATGATAGCTCCCAAATTGCCTCAGCTGATGTTATGAATGAATGAAAAACCTTTGACTATACCTATACATGGTCGAAGGGAAAAACTACAGTAATTACATGCAATGAATTCTTCAGTAGACCAAAATCTGAATCACAACAAATTATTATCTTATGCATTTTCAATATTATCTTTATATTCTGAAGAATGACGAAGAGTGAGTCAATTTTGTTGTCCAACGAACTTGACCTGTAAAAAGGTTCGAAGAATACGTGTTCAAAATTTGAAGCAGGTTGATCAATTCATCCTAAAATAATTGTAGAACAAACAGACGGCCAACGACTTGGGCCCTCAGTACTTCAAAATTGAGAACTCGCTGACGCTCGTTCAACTATGAGAGCCCACACCACGAAAGCTCAATTATTCTGTGTTGGCTTAATTTGAATTAAGGACCGGTTACCCAAAAGCCGACACTAAGGACCGATTACCCAAAAGCCTGTTAAATTTTAATCATGATTAAATTCCATGAGAATCAATCAGAAAAGGGTTTTCTGAGATGCAAGCTTCTCTGATTGGTTCTCGTGGCATTTAATCAGGATTATAAGTTAACAGACTTTTGTGCAATCGGGTAATACGCGTGTACCGCAAATGATGATGTTTTAGGCTGTACAGAGTAAACCATACCTGGAATGATATCCGATGATTCTGAATTCTGATGAAGTGATTTGGATTTACGGTAGCATCAGTAATATAATGCCCGAATTAAAGCCTTTCTGATTAGAATGTGGGCTCATCAATTTATATTTGACTTCGGCCATCCAGTTTAGATTGCATGCTATGTTTGCGATCAACCAATGTTCATTTGATATTTGCAATGGGTCATCTGCAATTCAAACAAGTGAGATTGGCAAAATACCCTTGAGACCAGCTTCGTCGCTCATCCAATCTACCTCATCCTAAATAAACACTCCACAAGTGAATGCGACATTTCCGTCGGCTGATGGTCATTTCCGAAAAAGACTTCTCAAAAGAATAACTTCGATGGATTTTAAATCATTGAGAGAGTTAAATCATTGAGAATTATTAGCTCTTGATAATTTTTATTTTATGCGATAGGAAGAGTGAGTGAAAGATCAAGTCTTTGGTGATAGTAATCTGATTTGAAGAATTTTGAGAAGATCTGAAGAATCTTAATTCCATGGTGCGGATTTTATCAAGTTATAATTTATTCATTGATAAGCGATTTTTTCAATAAGTTTCCAAAACCGTTTTATTTGTAGCATCATGTTGATTAGGGTTGAAACATGTTCAGGGTTGAAATCTATATACAGTATATGAAACCGAAATGGCACTCACTCACTGACTGTCTGACTCACTCATTCGCAGAACTAAAAATCTACCGGACCAAAAACGTTCAAATTTGGTAGGTAGTTCAGTTGGCCCTTTAGAGGCGCACTAAGAAATCTTTTGGCAATATTTTAACTCTAAGGGTGGTTTTTAAGGGTTTAAAGTTCGTCTTTTACCATGTATATTCTTCTTATTCTCTTAATTATAATTGAAATGTTCATACCATATGTCAATATAGAACTATAATCTAGAGAGAGCACCTCTGAAAAATTGATTGGGCACTGCTACTTCAATCAGAGCTATTCCTGGGAGTATTATATTACTAGCCGTCAGACTCGCTTCGCTCGCCATATCCGTTTAGCCAGACGTTTAGTCTGGACCCCCGACTAGATCGTCCTAACATATGATAAAAATGCTCTAATGAAAAATGCGAGCCTGCTGATCTCATTTTCGGACGATCCAGTCGGGGGTCCAGGGGGCGGAGCCCCCTGGTTAGACGGATATGGCGAGCGAAGCGAGCCTGATGGCTAGTTACTCAATAACCCTAACTTAAAAGAAGTATGTTGAATCACATAAAAATTATCCCGATACTATTTCTTTGAATGCGCTAAGGTGCGTACAGATATACGCGCCGCGAACATGAGAAATTCACTTTTAATCAGCTGACTATATCTGTATTTTTACAGAAACGGTGAGATACAGATATAAAAACCTTGGCATCAGCTAATTAAAAAAGTGAATTGCTCATGTTCGTGGCGCGTATATCTAGGTAGGCTTCCAGCTGTGCATACTGAGTAGCTAGTAGAAATTGAGTGTGAATTGGTTAATACCCCGGAGAAGTACATTGATTTATTAGTCCGTGTCAAAAGTTATAAGTGTTTGAAATTTTTATCCTTGAGGTGTCCTTAAGCGTGCATCTCCACTAGGAAATACTGGAATGAAGTGCATCTAACGGGTGATTCCCATAGAACATAATCTCATGAACTTATATCATTGTGCGAAATATCAATGTGAGGACAATATAGTTGGTGATGATGGATGAAGCTGAAAATTAGGTGTTTTTCACAATACAAGGATCATTATTGTCAGGTGTAACTGGAAATCTATATGAGATAGAGCGCTCTACCTGATCTCAGATTGTAGAGCACAAAAATACGCCCAGAGGGATTTTGAATTATACATCTAAATGATAACAATTGGAAGATATTGTTGATCAAAAACTAGAATTCATCAAATTGATTTTTTCTTCAAATTTCACTCATTTTTGAAAAATTATAACTCAGTACTCATTGGAGAAAGAGAGTTCCGAATGATCCCACTCTATTCAGAATGTTATAATCTAGAAAAGAGGCGAGAGCAAATTTTTCTGTCCGATTACGAGATTTGGCAGAAATAGCTGAAAACTGGAAAATGAGCCGAAAATACGAGGTTTTTGGGCCACCCACTTGAACGTAAAATGTGGAAAACGTAGTTAGGTAAATATCTTCGAAATCATGTCTAGGCGCTATAAACAGACTCTCCCATCTTCCTTCACACGGGAATATATTTCTTAGTCGCGCTCTTCAACACATAATCATAATTTATTGTATATAACTTGTATTTAAAAACTTTTCTAAGCATCCACCATGTAACAATCTATTCACAGAAAAAAATGAGCATCTCAGGCTCTAAAAAAACTGGATAATGACAGTCCCTAACGCTTTTACTCAATTTTTGATTGGTATTTATACGAGCCTATTGATTATTATGATAAACTGTACTGTTTATTGATATTATTCACGATAATGGATCATAATAATATTATTCACGGAACTTTGATCATATTATTCACGATTTTGTAAAGGTGCGTACTCTGGGTACAGAAAGTGTGCAATGACCATGCGCATGCCACTTTTCATCTGTTCATGATTTCTATGCTCATCAAACTGTATCTCAATGTCTTTGTACAAATACAGATATTATAAGAATAGCATCAGCTGATAAAAAGTGGAATGCGCGTGTTTGTGGCGCATAGGTCTGAACGCACCTCAAGATTAATAATTCATTTTAAGTGAGACATTCTGTATGATAAAAACATCTGGACGAAGAGGGGATTCAGAAAAGTTATAACCAATGTACCTAGAATACAATGTATTTATTGTAAGTACCTTGGTGATAATCTAACATAGCAACCTCATGAAAAGCATCCACTCCGTGACATTCTCCATTGGACTATTGAAAACTTGAATTTAATTGAATTCTCAAAGGTACTCTTCCATTTTCTCCATTTTTCCCCATTAACCAATATCGACAAATTTGTGCAGCAACAGAATATCCTTCATGTCATGGAGTGGTATGCTATTCATGATGGTGCTATAATAGGTTATCACTTTTCTAAATTATCTCTTCCTCCTGATTTGTTAATCATGAAGAATGTCTCACTTGAGCATATACAACACACGTCATGTTCACTGCTAATTCAATTAGTTGGCAGCTAACAATAGCATAATTCATGCAACATATGCTTATGTGGTCATCACGGTGTTGATGTGGAATGAAGACGTGCCGACGTGCCTGCAACGTGTCTCAACCGATGTTCACTGTTTGAAGCCGCAGGGAGCCACGACAATGTCGGACACGTCGCACCGGACATGCGACTGAATAGTAATGATGCATTATCGAACTCCACTGTGCAAACACGACTCACCTGTACCGTTCCTATTATGTGCCCTCCTCATGCCCCCCCTATATATCTGTACACCACCTATCAACACGGCTGTAAACATTTGTGTGGCTGTGAAATTCTCGTCATAAAATACCTGCGTCAACTTTATCAGACACAGTTTTATGTTTCGCGCTGTGAGGAGTGTTGAGGGGGAAAGACATATCAGAGACTCTTCTACAACAGTTACGTACAAGTATGCAGTTTGAGTTCCACCACACTGAGAAAAGAACTAAGTAACAATTATTTGGAACAAAGCTAATAATCCCTCCTTTTTTGTGGTTCCACACAAAATATAAGGACACTGTAAGAAAAGTATCTTTATTTAATACTATAAGTATTCTTTATTTAATGTCAATACCACTAGTTTCAATTCTTCAAGAGCCGTTTTCAAGTAATATACCCTAAACATGGCTCTTGAGGAGTTGAAACTAGGGTTGAGATGGAATTAAAGGTACTTGAGAGTTTTTTATTGTGTGCTTTAATAATCAGTAGCCCTAAAAAGAAGAGTGGATGAGGACAATGTTATATTGAATGTAATACAGAAGCATAATCACTAATATTAGATACAATACAGTGACATTGTTGTATAATAAGGAATAATAGTTGATCTATCTGTGTATTTGTGATACATTGTTATGATATATTTCGCATCAATGATACAATGAAGAAAGTAGGAACACGATTCTTGACCCCGCAGCTCTTTCGAGGATAGTAAGGGGGTAAATATTTCGAGAGTCCTCACTCCTACCCCTTGTACTAAGGGGGTACAAATTAATGTACGAAAATCTTACAAATCTTTCAAAATTGTATCCATAATTTAAATCAAATACTCTTTCAGAGCTCAAGCAGCTTGCTTTTCTGGAAGGAGCTACATTAATATTTTGATTATTATATTAATATAGTATAGGATTATCATAAATAATGCAATGTATTTCAATGAAGAGTTGATAAATTTATAGACACACTGTACATCAAAGATACATTGTAATATTATTTGCGCATATTGTCACGTGGTATTTTAGCACCACAAAATATTTTCGAAATGAACTATTGAGCTTTAATAGAATTATAAAATAGAAAGAATAGATAGCCTAGTCAAGTTACTGCTCAAGTAAAATCGAATGTTATTCATGATAAAAAGAAATCAAGTTATCAATTAAGCGATAAGAAAATCATGCAAAATTGTAATTCAACAATAATGAGAATTCCTTGGCAGAAAAAAAAATTATAAGTGGCTTATTTATTATTGGTAGATTATGAAAAATAAAAGTTTGCATGTACATTTTGAGGTTAGAATTCTTTGTTTTTGTTCTAAATGAATCAATCGATATAGGATCAATTGACAGTCCTTTGAATCGATACCTAACGAATCAGCTGATTGCTCGATCAACCGGTATGAATTGAATTATAAGTTTTACTTACAGAATATCTATATATATAAAAGCGAAATGGCACTCACTCACTGACTGACTCACTCACTCACTCACTCACTCACTCGCATAACTAAAAATCTACCGGACCAAAAACGTTCAAATTTGGTAGGTATGTTCAGTTGGTCCTTTAGAGGCGCACTAAGAAATATTTTGGCAATATTTTAACTCTAAGGGTTGTTTTTAAGGGTTTAAAGTTCGTCTTTTAGCATGTATATTCTTCTTCTCCCAATCTCTTAATTATAATTGAAATTTCCATATCATATGTTACTATAGAACTATAATCTAGATAGAGTACCTCTTCGAAACAGTTGTTAACTGGCAACTAAATAATAATTTTGTCAGGTTGGCATTAAGTTGAGTTGACTTTGTTAGGTTGGCACCAAGTTGTAGATTTAATGCATTTATCGCGGAAAAATTGATTGGGCACTGCTACTTCAATCCTGGGAATATTATATTACTAGCCGTCAGGCTCGCTTCGCTCTCCATATCCGTTTAGCCAGACGTTTAGTCTGGACCCCCGACTATATTGTTCTAACATATGATAAAAATGCTCAAATGAAAAATGCAGGCGAGCGAAGCGAGCCTGCTGATCTCATTCTCGGACGATCCAGTCGGGGGTCCAGGGGGCGGAGCCCCCTGGCTAGACGGATATGGCGAGCGAAGCGAGCCTGACGGCTAGTTATCTATATATATAAAAGCAAAATGGCACTCACTCACTCGCAGAACTAAAAATCTACCGGACCAAAAACGTTCAAATTTGATAGGTATGTTCAGTTGGCCCTTTAGAGGCGCACTAAGAAATCTCTTGGCAATATTTTAACTCTAAGGGTGGTTTTTAAGGGTTTAAAGTTCGTCTTTTAGCATGTATATTCTCCTCATTCTCTTAATTATAATTGAAAAATGTCCATACCATATGTAAATATAAAACTATAATCTAGAGAGAGTACTTCTTCGAAACAGTTGTTAACTGGTAACTAAATTAATAATTTTGTCAGGTTGGCATTAAGTTGAGTTGACTTTGTTAGGTTGGCACCAAGTTGAAGATTTAAATGCATTTATCGCGGAAGAATTGATTGGGCACTGCTACTTCAATCAGAGCTATTCCTGGGAATATTATATTACTAGCCGTCAGGCTCGCTTCGCTCGCCATATCCGTTTAGCCAGACGTTTAGTCTGGACCCCCGACTGGATTGTCCTAACATATGATAAAAATGCTCAAATGAAAAATGCAGGCGAGCGAAGCGAGCCTGCTGATCTCATTCTTGAATGATCCAGTCGGGGGTCCAGGGGGCGGAGCCCCCTGGCTAGACGGATATGGCGAGCGAAGCGAGCCTGACGGCTAGTATATTATATACACTAGGGAAGGTTTATGTGAATAGATAAGGACAACTATTATTGTTACACGATTATTTATTGCAATCTAAAAAAGTATGAAAATCAAGAGTACACAAAACTCAAATAAAAAATTAAATGTATATCATTTTATAGCATCATGTATCAAGATTTAATTATTGAAATACTCTTAGCCTATCACTTAATTTATTTGTATAAAAACTTTTTATTTATCTTTGTATAACAAAGTCAGGAAAACCCTGAATCTTAAAGAACCAATTACATCACATCTTACTAAGATTAGAAAGCCAATCAGAAGGAAGCTTATAAATCGTTCTAGGAAGAGATGAAACTTTTCTAGAAATCACTCTCTCTGGCTTGTGATCACGATCTGTAAGGAACACATGGAGATTAGGGTTCTTTCTTCCCATTAATTTTTAAAATCATCAAGCCAATCTTTTTAAATGTGAAGTATATGTAATTAATGTTTGATTATTTGTGAACTCAGTGTTACTAAAGAGTTCTTAATTGTAATTTATTCCCGTAAATATATTTTTTAATACTGAAAGAAATTTATAAGAAATCTGGACCATGTGCGAGCCCAGCAGAGATGAAAAGGACCTGCCTAATTAATTATTGGAAATAATTAATTTACTCTACAAGACCTTCAAGAACATCATTATTGTGAGTGCAAAAATTTGTCTTAGATGAGCTCATTTTAAGAAGGCCTTTAACAGTGAATTGGGGAATTAATTAAAGCACTATATAAATTTATTCAAGTTTAAGAAATTCGCAACGTGTCGACTATTATCATATAAGTTAAAAAAAACTCTTTTATGAATTTATTGATTTATGTAGGAAGCTTATTTCCATGCACGGCACGAACTCATAGAACCCTGAGATTTTTAAATTGTTATTTTTATTAATTATTATTTGCTCATTGATCCAAGTATGTCCTGTTAAATCTACAGACCGAACAGGTTTTAAGTTGTAGAATTCTGGATTGACTTGAAGTCCACGTATCAGTATTAAATACACATATATATTGTTAAAGCTTACAACTGTGAATGCTAATGAACCTTGTGATAATTATTAGAATATTAAAGAATTTATTTATATTGGAATTATAGATATAAGAATATTTTATATATATTTCTTTATGGGAATATATTTTATGTTTTATGTCAGCATACAAAACCTTAGAAGTTTTTATTATATCCTAACTCATCTCGTGATATACAGTTTGAGCTGTCTTGATACCAAGAAAAAATCCTCTGCAACATTTGAAATCAGTGAATCAATTAATATTGATCTTATTAAGAGCACTTACTACCTATCATCCTTTGATGATAGTAATACTATTCCGCCAGGAAAATCATACTGATAATTATAACAATAAGGTTACAGTATATCATATAAGGAGCCAGAGAACACCAAGAACTGGCGTTGTAAGTTCCAAGGAATTTCAGAAGGGTAAATTGGTGAATACCTGTATTCATGACAAGCGTTTTAAAAATCAACTAGAAAAAACCATAGTTGGTCTTCATTATTCTCGATTGGATACATGGTTACTGGTAATCAGTCACCAACTATCTTTTTGATTTCCTTATTGGTATTTTTCCAGAACTTCACGGAAGCAGCGGTAAGAATTGTTAATCACAAATCATTGAACCTTGTGGTGATTAATTATATTTGGAAAATACATGCGTCTACCACTGAGCTAGAGCTGCGGTCTGAACCCAGCATATTTGTGAGCCGGACGGCCTTAACTTTTTGCGAATTTATTTGCAAAATAGGGATTTTAGCAACCGCTCTTATAAATATCAAAAATACCGCACCACATATGAATAGTTGGCAGTCCACACCATTACAATAATGTCACCCAACACGTGGGGCAAAAATTTACATCTTTATAATATTTATCATGAATTGTAAAAGGACTCAAAAGTACCATAAACGTAAGGTGGGTGGGTTCTCGTTTGTGCGCAAATGGCGTCGTTGAACTCGACAGGCGGGATCTCGGATTGGCTTGATTTCAATTAGTCTAAATAGACTGAATTGTTATGTTTAATCATGATTTATAAGGGGAAGATTGAGTTTTTATTTCCAGATGGCAGTATGTTGATATTATTCTAATGTTTTGATGATAATTACTATTATCATGGATAATAAACACAAATAATAGAGAGTTATTTGATCATATCTTTAGCAAATTTGAAATTTGAACAATATGAATGTTCTGTTGCATATCCATACTTTTTCACTGTTAAAATTGAACTTTAATTAAAAAAAAACACTTTTGAAGTGATAATACACTTACTTTTGTAGTGACGATCGTCTCGACCTGTTGTTGGTCATCATCAGACTGTGGGAATTTCACACAGTCTGATGATGACCAACAACAGGTCGAAACGATCGTCACTACTAAAGTAAGTAGTGTATTTTCACTTCAAAAGTTTTTTTTTATTCAAGTTCAATATGAATGTCACCCGACAATATTATTATGCCTGTCGTGGTCGAGATCGGCAGTTTATGCACAAACCATAACCCACCTATGAACAAAAATCATTGTTTTCGTGCATACTGCATCAAAATCGACTAAATTTTGAGGTCACATAAGTTTTGAAAATTCTTTCAATATTTTTATAGAAAATAAAAAATCTATATACGATTCACGATAGTTGAATCAATAGTTCCTGATAAATGAGTAGGAAGATGGTGAAAGGTTTAGTGTTTCAAGTGTTTAGTGTTTGAACAATTTGATGGAATGCAAATTACCTGGTCAGTTGTGTTGTGAAGTAGAACACTGCTTTGTGATGTCTCTGTCATAGAACGTACGTCACTCCATGAGCAAAACAACAAAGTAGCTAGGACAACACAGAGACTTTCAATAATAGAGGTGTTAATTAGAATGGTTTGAGCGGTATAGTCAGCACACCGCGAGAAAGTCACTCGATAGCCTTTGATAGCCCATAATATCGTGATGTGCCGGCTATAGCAGACAGACTACTTGTTCACTACCGTAGCATTGATGTAAAATTATGTGATCCTATGAAATATTATAAAGACATATTTGAAAAAATATTTATACAAGAAGAATTTCTCATTAAGTACATGATTCTCACCCTTCGATTATTTCTCCCATGAAGACTACATAGAGCTGTGAATATTGTTCATATTGAGGAAGGGTTATAAAATCACTATGAACTGGTAAGATTCCAGGTGGATGTTATAGATAACATCAATCCTTTCCATCCAATCAATACTGACAGTTGTAAGGGAAACTCACTATAGCAGGGGTCTCCAACCTTTTTTATCTAAGGGCCACATTGTTAATTATTGGAGGCTTAGAGGGCCAATAACAAGGATGTACGCGGAATTTGACTTGTGGGGCACACACGACGGGGGATTTGGGGGGTGTAAAGTTATTATATTTCCATTAAAATAATATGAGGAGTTTTGAGTAGGTTCGATTAAAACACAGGAAGAAACAAACCAATTTATTTCATTTCAATACAGAGTCCAATTTATTGAGTGTAAAAAGGTCATAAGAAAACTTGACAATGCATGAATTTAGCAAGTTAAACAAAATGCTAATAACTTTTTTATAGTAATAAGACAACTTGACAATACACGAGCTCACAGAAAGTTACCAAACTAAAAGAGAATACTTACTTTTAGTGAGAAGATCGCATTTCATTTCCACTTGAAATGTCCGCCCATTTAGGATCATACTGTGTGGTTCCAATCAATGAAATTGTTTTCAAAAATGTTCATCTGACAAGGAAGATATGTATTTGGATTCAACAAACTTCATTTTTGAAAATGTCTGCTCACACTTGTAGGTAGATCCAGAAAGAGAAAACATAGCTTGAGCATGGTTTTTTTTTTAATGTTTTTAGTCTTTTTCTGGGAAAGACATGTACAGTCCGTGCAGACCATTTGCTAATATCGCACAATGGTTGATCGCTGCTTGTTTACAGCTAATTTTACTCTTGAATGGAGTGGCTGGTAAGAGAAGAGTACTGAACTCACAGCTGTTGTCAAAAATGTGTATAAATATAATATATTTTTAAAAATCTGTAGCAATAACTCTCGGCGGGCCGGACAAAATCTATCCGCAGGCCGGATGTGGCCCGCGGGCCGTAGGTTGGAGAGCCCTGCACTCTAGTATTATATACAGAGTGTTTCAGAAGTACTGTGTCGAACATTTTAGGGTATTGTTCCTGGATCATAGGATACTATAAATGTCGTATTTGAAGTGTCAAAAACTCAGCGGTTATCCTTATAGCTGCCATTTCGTTTTTTTCACATAGGAATTTTTATCTCAAGAACGAAATGTTGTATTGATCTGAAAATTGGCATGAATATTCATGATATGAAGACTCAATTTGAAAAAAAATAGAAAATGTTCAATGTACATATTCAAAATGGTGGCCATTTTAAATTTTTGATTGTAAATTTAACAAAAACCGTTCACTTGTCAAAACATCTACAACAGACAAAAAAGTTACAAAATGTTATCATAATTTCAAGGATTCCTTGTTTATTAAGATTAGTCGAAGACTAACAGAGAAATTAATTATTTTTGTACTGCATGAATTTAAAAGTGATCATGCATGCAGTACGAAAAGATCTAATTTCTCTGTTATTCTTCGACCAATCTTGATAAATAAGGTATCCTTGAAATCTTGATAAAATTTGCTTATTTTCTAACAACTTTCTCTTGTAGATTTTCTGTCAAGTGAACGGTTTTCGTGAAATTTGCCATCAAAAATCTAAAATCGCCGCAATTTTGAATATGTACATTGAACATTTTCTATTTTTTTCAAGTTGAGTCTTCATATCATGAATACTCATGCCAATTTTCAGATCAATACAACATTTCGTTCTTGAGATAAAAATTCCCAAGTGAAAAAAACAAAATGGCAGCTATGTATAAGGATAACCGCTGAGTTTTTGACACTTCAAATACGACATTTTTAGTCTCCTGTCATCCAGGAACAATACCCAAAAATGTTCGACACTACTTCTGAATCACCCTGTATATATATTGGAATCTGATAATATAATATAATAATGGAATTATAAGTGGATGTACAAGAGTAATAAACTACAATACCCCACGCTATGATTTTCAGCATTATTAATAAATTATTCATAATCTGCAACATTTTATTTTGAAAGTTCATCCAGGGTAACTCGAATGAAATTCGAAATCTGATCCGCATAAATTCCATTAATGGTCAACTGTGATATTGTATTGGTGTATGATATTACATACCATCTATAATGTGACTGCAATGCCACATCTAAATAAACCTCATAATAATGAATAATTAAAGCGGAAAATAATAGATAATGATAACTATATTGAGATGACATTTCCACAACGAAATTCATAGTATGAATAATGGATGATGAGGACGAAAATTATATTAAAATAATATTAATTTGAATCAAAATTGATTCAGATAAATTTTAGCCTTCAATTTTTACATGTATGTGGTTTCACATGTCTCATTTTACATTCATGCTTGGTAGCCTTCAACAATAAATACGAGTGGGCAAATTGCAACATTGTCCTTTTGACGTACTCCAAACATCATGACATGTGCTCACTAATTAACTGCATGAAAAATGAGATGTAAAATTCATATTGAATCCCACACTCCTTCTCTCGGTCACCAAAATTATGCTTTCTAGCTGCATAAAAAAATGTACTTTTCAAGGTTTCAGGGTTTCGCTTGCATTTTCAATGAGTAATTACGTAATTTTTCAATGCAAAAGCTCTCGTTTGAGAATTTTTTATATCATTCATATCATATACGCTGTATGTCTCTCTTCCATTTTGGTTCATTGTGGACTCATATCAAGTGAAAAATGTTTTTACAGTTTTTCGTATGCAGATTCGTTACTGACGACAAATTTTAACTTAAAATTCTGTGTACACGGTACAGAATTGAGAAAATGTAATTTACATCTATTTATTCATTCACAAATGGATAAATAGATATAAAATAAATTTATAAATGAAATATCATGTTATGGAAATAATTGGGATTGAACAACCGGCTTGGCCCAAAACTATTCTACTAAATTTTGAAAGTAATGAGAGATATTGCATCCAATGAATGATAGTAGATTATTATTAACTGGAGTAATTCAACCTGAATCTCAATTAGATCTACCTAATATCTAGAAGCGTCTGCAAACAAAGAAGATTCGCAACAGAACAAAAAGCGGGAGAAAATTCTACTATATGGGGGAATATAATGAGGCTTATGAGGTGAATTGTAAGCCTTATATTACTGAGGACTCGAGCCTGGGATTTCTAAATATTCCTTGTATCTCAACCATACATCTATGTAAAGTAAGTAGCTTACTTGCTTGGTTTATGACCAAGTGGAATCCAGTGATTCCAGTGGTGAATCACTAGTTAATCCAGTAGTGAATGTAATTACATTCTATACTCACTGGTAAAATCACTGTTACATTGTAGGCTCTTTGTTGAAATCTACCAGTTGATAGAGATGTGAAAAACGTGAATGCTTCTAAATAAGGAATAATCAATTTAAAGAATCCAAATTTATTAGCAATATATTGCTCTTAAAGCTCATGGCGATCATATGACTCATGGAACGATGAGACCCATAAAAACTTATGGCTGTGCAAATATGACTGGTAGTCTCAACTCTGAGAATTACTTAGAACTGTCAGTATCCCTCATAAATAGTATAGATGCCTCCCATTCAACTATTCCTGGTAGCTCTAGGTGAATCTCACTCAAGAGGTACTCGACTAGAAATAAAATGATGTCAAGTTCAGACAAGTATTCTTGTTCAGTAGAGTTCTTTTTTTTGAAATTTTGAACTTTGAACTTTAATTCCAAAAAATATTACAAATAAAGAAAACGAAAAACAATAAGGGAACTTACTTACTGCATTAGCAAGTTGATGCTAAATGTAGCTATATATTTATAGTTTATTAATAAGAAAGTACCATTGCTGCTAGAATAAATATAATGTCTATTATAAATAATTACGGGTAATATTTGAGGCACCTTTAGACCTCACTTTAGCTCGTTCAAATATTGAACATGATATACTTTCCATCAGCACTGTACCAAATATAAGCTATCCTAGATATCCTTTTAGCTAGTTGACTTAGAATTCATCCACACCTAGTTCATTTTTGGACTGGTTCTTTTCTAATAACTGTAATCATCCCAAGAATGGGACAATAAAAGAAAGAACCAGACATTAGCAACAATTATCATTTAAAACCTGTGCGCAGGTAGGTTATTAAAAAAAAGATCAAACATAGACACAAAGAAAATTACAAACGAGTTGATAATTATAACTATCGTAGGTAGGTACCTAAAAAAATAAAAGTGGAAACTTTCCAGAGATGAGGTGAAAGTGATTATAATTATAAAGAAGAAAGCAAGATTATGAATAAAACAAGCATTAGACTAATTGAACAACAAAGTTCGCAAAGCTATTTAATATTTATGCTTATGGAACCTAATGGTTTTGCAATTACCAACGATGACAATAATTATATTTAATTACATTACGGTACTACTATGATACTATGAACAAGTTAACTAAAGAAGGGAGAAATGAAAAGGAGTACTACGAAACTAAACTGACAGAACAAACAAGACAATTGATAAGTTACTGAAGCAATCAAATGGGTGCAAACTGTTTTCAATCGTAAGCAAGTAACTCAATATCTTTTGATTCAAAACTAGGGAGACTATTGAAATAGGAGTTCACTAAGATTATATTCGATTATATATTTATCCAATTTTTTTCCTTTTGCGATATTCATATTAATATTCAGGAAGTCTCGAGGAAGACTGTTCATCAATTTATTTGATACATAGATGAATTGTCGACGACATACATCAAGCACGGTCCGATCATTATCTTAGATTATGCTAGAAGGTCTTAAGTGGTACATGGGCTCACGCAGGTTGAAATTATTCTCATTTTTCAATATAAAGTGAAGAAGGCTTTTTCTGTACAACTGTCTCAGCGTTAAAACAGAATCTTTGAATTATAATCTCCTTTATCCTCTTTCTAATTGTTTCTGATTGTTTATGCTGTTATGTGTTGGATTTTTAAAAATATTGAATAACATAAATTTGGATTATTGTTAGATTAGTTGTTGGAGATATAAAACGTCAAAACCGTGAATTTGACTGTTCTGAACGACTTTCCATGGTTTCACTTAACATTATCGATGAATGCTCTCCATTGAAGCTCCCACATTATTTTATCAGTGCCATTCTCACAGTGTGAATATGATTTCCATGAATTCTGATGAAACTATTCTCACTCACCCTGATTAAGCGAGTATGAATATTCCCAACAACTCATGAGGATTATATATTCACTGTACCGGTACGTGAAAATCCAACGTTGGAGTTTTTTTTCTCGAAAGATTTTCTTAACAACGCTATTATCTATATAGGAGGTAGTTTTAAAAGCTTGAGTGGAAGGGTTACAAGGAGAAAATGTCATGAGTCAAGGTACGAACAGAATGAGTAAGTCGCGGTAGAAAACGATGCCACTCATTAGCTATAAAATGATTGAAAAAAAACATTTGGAATCATTAATAGAAATATATTATACAAAATAAATATAGAAGAACGCTTGCTAGCTTAAATCATCATATCGATCTGAACGGTCTGTTCTTACCCTCGGATTTCTCAATATTGAGTGATATGTACAGTATACTATAGTTAGTATGACAGAGAATCAGTGAGGATAGAATGTATATTACATTCTATACTCTCTGCAGAGAATAGATGGAAACTGATGAGTAAAGCCATTACATAACAATAGGTCTGCTGACTAGTTTTATGCAAGTAGGAGAAATATAATGTGGCAAATAGAACAGGGCATGATGTATATCAGGAAGCCTGCATTTGTTGCATCATGGAATAAACAATCCATAACTATGTATAGCTATCCTCTACTAGCTCTCATCAATATGAGATATATGCTTAGGTCATTTTGAAACATGGAGTTAGCAGTATATAACATAATATTTATAGTGTATAGTTATTCTCTGTATGGTAATAGTATATAGTTGTTCTCTGCTGGCACTCATCAATATGAGATATATGCCTAGGTCATTTTGCAACATGGAGTTCGCAGTGAAAATGCTTGACAATCTCAAGTGTGAGGGCAGAGTCACCGTCAGACATAGAATGCGGTTACAGGTTGGGGATTTATTCGACGGTGAAACGCTACTGTTGTGCTAGTGTTGACTCTGGGGAAGGGGTGACAAGCAGGTTGGTCACTGGTGCAGCATCTCTCCTGCTGATGACATGCTTCGGGGGGTTGAAGCGTCCGAGTATAGCCTACGGGTGAGAAATGCGACATTATTGTGGGGCCAGCGTGTAAAACTTGAGATGTCTGCAAAACGTGCGTGTACCACCGCACCACACCTACAGAGCAGACCCGGCAGATGCCTTGTTTGTTTTGGCCGGCTGCGAAATGCAGCATTACTATTCATGCTCATGCTTTCCAACCCTCTCACTCTCACCTAGCTTCCCACTATGACAATGGAATATTAGCACCGAAACAGCTTCAACCACTTTCGATATTTCACTTGCAAATTAAGGTCTGTTACTTTTAATACCGCAGAGATAATATTATTATATTGGTAATGAGCACGTTCATATTCTGTCGGCCTCAAAGATTTTCAAGTATAAACCGTAGGCAAGAGACATAGTCAGGCCACGAAAAAGATGGCAATGATCATTATATTTATTATAAAATGAAAACAGTAGATGTAGTGATGCTTATGATGATATTACATCAGATTATATGTTGTTATTAATATTGGTTTTATTTATTATATTGTTTTATTCTATACAAGCTGAATGTGAGTCGGAACAGGCAATAGCCTAGTCCCTGATGAAAGAAGAAGAAGAAGACAAATAATTGATCTTAATTATGAAAATTCATTATGGAATTATAAAAATATAATCTGTTTAATTAAAATTTAATTGATTCTTTGTGAACGAGAATGAAATGCTAATATTACATCAATAAACCTGTATCAGCTACCGTATATAGAAGGCATTGGCAAGACAGAGGATCGGCAACGTTTTTCTCCTATCTTTCTCCACTGCTATTATAACGTGGATCTCACTATAGGTATTCGAATGTTGCAACGCACACATACGTCCATCTGTCTCCTCACGTCTGCATGCAGACGTTTGATTTTTCTCCGTCTATCTGCTGCGGTGTGCGTTCGCCTTTATTGCACAACACACCACAAATATACGAGTATCAACACAGAAGCGTATATTAATTTATTGCTAGTATCACTCTCCATTATAATAAATAAATAATAATCAATGAAATCATAATACCAAATAGAAAGTGAGAAACTCAGAAAATGAAAAATATAATGCCAAATATTGGAGTCTGTCTCTCTATGAATAAAATTCCACAGATGTTTTTAAGGGCCGGTTTCCGAGCTCGGGATTTAGCCAAGTTCTAGACTGGAGTCAGAAAATTGGCTTTCCGAAACGGGGCGTAGTCGTTTATAACAGTTTATTTTCTAATTTCTATAATTGGAAACGTTTTCCTTGACGAAATCAAACATTCCTAAATAATCAAAGAAGTTGAACATTACACTATTTTCTCTTTATTTTATTTTGTGTTCAATTTTCTAGTTTTTTGAAATTTGATTTAAACGTGGACTTCGATTACGCCCACTTCCTCCGTAAACAAAGCCGTAGTGCACTCGTGTGACGTCAGCACAGGTAGGGCGCCTACACCAATAAAAACACTAGCTGATATAGATCAGCTGAAATAAACGAATTTTTATTGGTGGAGGAGCCCTACCTGTGCTGACGTCACACAAATGCACTGCGGCTTTGTTTACGGAGGAGTGGGCGTAGTCGTAGCCATAGTACATCACTTTTAAATTTAATTTCGAAAAACTAGAAAATTCGCCCCGTTTCGGAAAGTCAATTTTCCGAAATTCCAGAAATTCCGAAGACTTCAGCTGTTTAAATTCTAGAACTAAGCTGAATCCCGAGCTCGGGAAATGGCCCTGAAATTTCTAGTTTAATCAACAATCTCATTCACTTCCTATTGAAAATAATTAATAATTGATAGAATATGATTGCATTGACAGAATATGAAGTGAACGAATATGATTCATGAATCAAATTGCTTGTTCCATATTGTCCTTAAGGAAAGATTCACGATTTCCACCGTGCATAACTCAGTGATAATTCAACCCAGTGATAACTCAGTGGAACGGTGAAAACCTCTACCCAGGTTTTCCCGCTTTTCCAACTTTGAAAAGTGAATGCGTGATTGCTTCGCATGTTGATCAAACTCACAAGCATCTCACAATAATGATCTGGCAATATTGTTGCGCCAAGATTGTGGTGGAAATTGGAATGAAACTCGGAACAATTGTTGGCCGTCTTGTACGCCATGGTACTCCCTAGTAGAGTTGCTGGCATGCCAAATAAATAACGCTCAGCTTTGACCCACTTGATAATAATTTACCAGCTTGTGGACAATCTCTACATAGCAGGAGCGCGTATTAATATGCAGCTTAGATCGATGAATAATTCGAGCAATGTGAGGCTTGTAGTTCGAAGCCTTATGCTACCCTCTATATAATGTCAGCTTCCCATGCTGACAGTTGAAAGTGGTGGTAGAGCTAACGATCGATTTGCTGTAATCGCGTGATTGAGCCGGCTCACACAGGCGGCACTTATTCGGCACTTCTCTGAATTATTTAAATCACGTAATTCTCTTGCTTTAACCGCGAAGATTCTGTCAAACCTGAGCTTACACTCTTTCCGGCAAGATGTGGAAAATAGATGCCATTCAATTTTCCATAACAATAATTTTCTACAGAGAAAACTATTATACGTTTTGGACTATTATAAGATTTCCGGGCTGACAAATAATTTTTGTATAGTAGCGCTCATTGAATTTCCATTCATAGTGAGGTCCACGTTATAATGGCATGGTATTGCTATACCTTGTCTATCATTCAACAAAGCGGATAGCACTATCTCTTTCTCGCTGTTTTCTGTTGCCAGATCGTCTTTTAACAATGTAAAATTAATAATTAATTAACAAAATATTTTAATCTTACCATGCGAGTAGTCGCGCCCGCGGCAAATTGCCGCACAACTGTAACTTTTGTATGTAGCTTTGGAATTTTCGTTTTCCAAGGTTGGCAGCTCATGTAATCCTCGCTGAGACTGTCCTCTAGACAATCTTGAACAGTTAGAGTCCTTGAACAGTTTGAGGATGACAGAATGAACGTTGACTTATTTCAATATATAGGTATTATCTTCCTATTTTATTATTCCATCTCTGATTTAAACTTCCATTATCTTTTTATTCTATCTAGATGTCGAAAAATGAGTCAAATAAGAAGGTATACTCATTCCATTCATAAGTAGATTATTTTATCCCATAAAAATGATAAAAATTCTAACAATAAATTGGCAGTAGTATTTTGGAATCTCCTCCATGTATTAACGAGAATAAACAGTTAATATTACATTAATGAACGTGTACTAGCTACCGTTTATAGAAAGCATTGGAAGACCGAAGATCGGCAACGTTGATCTCCTATCTGTCTCCACTGCCATAATGACGTGTACCTCACTATAGCTGTTTAATCTGTTGTAGCAGGAGTCTGTAGCAGTAGCAGAAGTCTTCGGGGTGATTTACAGCATTTAATTGGGATTTTCGTTTAGTAACTATTATTATAAGATTGTTTTATTCTATGACTCATGCCTGATTTGTAGAACATTGTCTTATTAAATCTTATGGACAACTGAAGCCCGGTTTCATAAAGCTCGATTAGGACATTTAGGGCTGGTTTCTGAGCTCGGGATCTATAAGTTCTGGACTTAACGAGTCCAGGACTGAATAAGCTCCTGGTTTAAATCAACTTTCTGAGTCACGGGTTATGTTATAAATCCTGGGTCTATTGAGTTCTCGACTATTTGAGTCCGGACTTTAAGGCAGTAAACATGAGGGAAATTCTCAATATTTTGCTGTTGTATTGTTGGCAATAGGCTATAGCAAAACAGCTGATTGCAGCGGATAATTAATGCTCTCCAAACTGTTTTGTGACAATCATTTTGTCAAAATACGTTTCGATTTCTTTGTATTGTGTAGATCTATACATTCAAAGCAAACCTAACCTTTTGAAATATGAATAAAAATAAGCATTTCATTTTACGTTATCATTGATCCTTGCCATTGATTTGGAATAAAATTTTATTATGTTGAAAACAAACGGAATAATAATTCATATGTTATATATTATGTTGAATATGCCATTGATTAATAATATTCACATTGGGAGATGTGATGATGGCCATTCCAAGGCAACTCTTGTATTATTTACCTTGAACATTTCTAGGTTATGTAAAACAGTAGTAAAATAAGGTTAGTTTTTTAAGCATAATATAATGAAGAACTTTATACCAAAATAAACTTGCAAACTATAAATATGAATTTAGATGGACTAATCCAAATAATTTAGGTATTCCATGACATCTATTGGCTTTTATCTACTCCAAACATAACTGAATTGTGTTTGAAACTCAGTTAAGTCTAGAACTTGAATTTAAACCTACCCCAGTCGAGGGTTTAAAATCACGCTGTTTAAGTCCTAGACTTAACAATTTTTGATAAATCCTTGACTCAGAAAGAGGCGAGAATCTAATTCAAGTCCTGGATATAAACCCTTCATTCAGAAAGCGAAATTATAAACTGCAGGGTCTAACATGATCTCTAAACTCCAGAGTCTATTTAAGTCCTCAACTACGTTAACGCTCTGACTCGGAAAGCCAATTTTCTGACTCTAGAGTTAAAGCCAGTTTAAGTCTAGAGCTTAGCTAAATCCCGAGCTCGGAAACGGCCCTTAAAGATAGTCGCATCGGATACGGTTAACGAGTGTATGGAACGCATGATGCTATGATGATAATTAGTATTGATATATTTCCAGTGCAAACTTCGTACCCGGTGTGTCAATGTGCAATTGTCTTGACTGGGCTTGTTGGAACCGAGCAATAGTGATCCATTAAATTTGATAAGTATCTTAGAAACCGGGCCTCAGTCCCAAACCTTGATTTTGTTAGCATGTCACCTTGAAGTTATAAAGAAAATTGACATCACGAATGATGTTGTCATCAGATTATTTTTCAAAGAATGAACAATCACCTCGAAAAACTTTACAGCGCCATTTAGTTACTATACATGTCTGGAAATTGGAAATCCAAGAACCCTTTTTTAGAAACTTTTATTCATATTGAGTTTCATTCACTTACGTGAAAAAGGCATCGATACATGTTGAAACATGTAGTGAATGGAAGTTTTTTAAAAAGAGTTACTAGGATTTTTTATTCTCAGATAAATAATGGTAGCACTCACCAAAAAGGCAGTTACTTCACATAGTATTATTCAAGGTACACTGGTCTTACCTATCCCATTTCATCTTTATATCGCCAATTATCATATATCAACATTAACTCTTGCATTACTGTATTCATAATATGTATTAGTTTGAAGTGCTGACTTTAAACTAATTCATAGAATATAATATTATGAAATCATGTAACAGAATCGAAGGCTGCATTAATTAGATATTGATCTGGTGTATAAATTCATTGAAACTAAAGTCTTGTTTAGACTAGGGACTATTTGGACTTGTTAGACAAAATTCATTGATTCTTGTTAGTCTCTCTCATGCTAAGAAAGTGCATTGGATAATTTGAATATGAAGATCATTGAGCATAGAAGCTGCTGTTGTCAAACTTCACCATACGTCAATGAAGACGTATTTTTTTTTTTTAATAAAGAAGCCCATATAAGTGAAGTTATTTTACGAGTAAAAACTATTCTTAGAGCTTGTTTTTTTGTTGTCGTATATGGAATGGTAGAGCGTTGTTAAGAGGAATAATAGGTATCCATGGATTGTTCAATGAAAAAACAATAATTATTCGAAACATAATTCAAGTTATTTTCACATAAATTATAGACACTTGATATGGATATTTATTTACATTATGACGGGCATTCAATTCATTACTACATCATTGAATTTCGACATCGAATAATAAGTCCAAACTTACTAGAACAATCATATTAAACAACATTTTTTATTGCAGTAATCACAAATATTATGGAAATGGTTTCCGAACGTAATAACACACCACCATTTTCAATTAAATACAGCCTATAGTCTTGTAGCTTAACATAACAGTCTTCAGCGAGAGATACTCGAAGGAAATGAGTAGATTTAGTCTGAATTCCAGCATTGTTGCATATTTATCTCTCAGAAACTTGATTATCCCACCACTAAACATTCTCACTTCTTGCGAAATCACAGATCGAAAACTCGCTCCTCTGATTTACCGATCTCGTCGCAGCTGAATTGTCGGAATCCAGAGTCGCCTCCTCGTGATGTAACCCCGTATCGAACAGTTTGGATCTCCTGTAACAGAAAATCGAGTTGGTTCACATGTTTTAGCATTCTCTCAATTCCATGTGTTATCGTGAATCATCATGCTCCAATTTTCTTCTCTTTACATTCAAATGTCAAAGCAAGGAATATATAAACAACAACAACAACATCTCAAACCGATAACTTGAGAAAGTTTTTATTTTCATATTGTATTTTGAACCCATTATTGATTCAGAATTCTAAACCCATGATATTCTATGTAAAAAATTGAATGATACAACATGATTGCATTGTAGTAAAAAATAAATTCATGGAAACTGAAGTGGAATGTATTGGATATCCTGTTCAATACTTGTATGGGAAAACCTAATAAATAATCAAAAATAAGTGAATCAATCATTGATAAAATTAAGGTGAATATCAATAATTCACCCATAAAACAATTATAGCACACTTTTTGAAATTAATAAGATATAGATAGATTGACAATACAAATCATAACAAGTTTCAGTGATCCGCACCATCTTCAGGTTTTAAAATTTATTTTTAAACCTAAGAATGGTGTGGATCACTGAAACTGGTTATTATGATTTGTATTTTTAATCTATTATTTTATTAATTTCAAAGAAGGGTGCTATAGTTCTGTTTGATGGGTAAAAATAAGTAGCCCTGAATTCATATATTTCATAACTTACAATAATTCAATACTTATTAATGAAATGAATACTGAATCATGATTAATACTAAAATGGAACTTTCAATCCACTGGTCCCTATGAGTGGAATAAGAACTAAATTGAATCATACTTGATAAAATTACGGCGGATATGAATCATTTACATGAATCATACATTTCACAAATCACTGTCATCAAGGAAAAATATTATTATCACTGGGGGATATTATAATTATTCATATTTATTAGGTTAGCACAAAGAATACAATGATCGGAAAAGAAAAAATAGGCTATTGCCCAAAGCTTCTTCAATTTCCTTATTTAGTTTCAAATTATCATCATATTATAGCTGTAGGCCTAATCTACAATCATTTTTATCAGCTTTCTTGGGATTCCTTGATACTCTCAGTAAACATCAGTATCTTTCGAATTTTAAAATCTACGAGTTTCAAGAGCGATTTTCAGGTACAGTATTGCTAAGCTTCTACTAACCACCCACTTGTCAAGTAGCACTCCTACGTTCATTAAGAATCAAGAATTTTTATTTGCTACAAAAACTTTACAAAAAGCAATAAGCATCAATTTAAATACATTACAATAAAAATACAAAAACATGTAGTACTATTATAATTTTTTTTCTGTTTCTCCTCTTCAGTTAAGATCTATAGTGATAGAGTCAACAATGTATTGTTAGTTGTAAGTTATAATAGCAAAACAGCATCTGAAAACCACTCGCATTAAATTTGGTTACAGACAGCATGCTTTCACTGGAACTCTCTGCTTTCGCGGTGGTAATAGCAAAGAAAATGGAAGAGAGTTTTCATTTCTGAGGGAAAACGTTAGAATGTCTTTGATAATCCGAAGGCACGGCTTGTTTCTTGGTAGTGGTGCTTGTTGTCGATCATTTCCTGCGAGTGTGTAGCTGCTTTCATGTGGGACAAAAGGTGGAGCACTTGCAGAATGAGACTGAGGGAATGTCGAAACGTTGCCGTTCTCGTTCTAGTAATGCTGCTGCCGTTCCGGCACGGATTTGAAGGAGAACAAGAAGAAAAGAAAAAGGAGAAGATCACGGGTAAGAGCAGGAGTAGCAGCCCTCCTCCCTCCCGGTCGTCTACTTGTTCTCCATATCGACTTCATAAACTCGCTTCTTTTCCCCGAATAGAGACGTGAGCAGTCTCTAAAACGCGCCCTTATACACTCGCATATTTCCAATACCCAGTCGAAGACTTTCCTCCGACAGAGGAATTTTCCAATTTCGAAATTCTCAAGCAAACCACTAAACCCTTCCGTCATTTCCGTGTCTGGTTGAATGCAAACATTTACATAATTCCTAAACCTGTGCGTCATACCTTGACACAATAATTGAACACTTTGTTCATGCTTACTATATTCCGAATCCTCTTCCTCAAATTACTCTCACACAATTGAATAAAATAACACTTTATAATCGCATAATTATAATACTCTACAAAATAGCAATACTGGTAGACTTTTTTTGAAGATTTCTTGATGGCAACTCCAGATTCAATAGCCTATCTGAATGGACAAGATATATGTTTCTGAATAAATTGTTTCTAGTTACCAGTTTTTTAATTTATGTTGATTTTTATGTTTACTTTTATATCTTGAGACAAGGAATCATTCCCATATTATGATCCTGAAGAAGTGAAGATGGAAATGAATACAGATTGATGTCTTGGAAGCCATACCATACGCTAAATAAATAAATAATAACTGGTAGACTACACTAAACCTGTGCGTCATACCTAGACACAATAATTGAATACTTTGTTCATGCTAAATATATCCCAAATCCTTTTCCTCCAATTATTTCCACACAATTGAATAAATAACACTCCACAATCACATTATTATAATACTCTACAATACTAGTAGACTACACTGTGTTAAGCCTATTACTTCGACCACTTCACTACTAGGGTAAACAATTTACTGTAGGATAGAATGCATAATAGCTTGCTGTGTGTGTCGGTTGAAGTGGAATCGAACGTGGTTCCACTAGGTGAGCTCTGTTTGCTCAACAGCCAATATAGAATTAGCTGTGCTTCTGCGAAACCGCATACAGTTTCACAATAGGTGATGTACACCTCTCACCGATTTGTGCATAACATATGCAACTTGTTCGTGAGATTTGAAATTTTCACGTTCAAAATTCAATTTATTCATCATCATTATCCCCTGACAAATGTTTTCTCGTGAATTATTTTATTTATTTATCGTCATCATCGGCTACAAATGTTTTGTGGAGAGGCTCAATGCTCCGATATTCAGGAGCCCGATACCTGAATGTTTATGAAGACAAGAAGTTTATAATCCAGTATGATTTGTATTCATCACATTCCTCTTGACAACAAACTTCACAATATTAATTTCTCATGATGAAAAAGAATAATTACTTAGGATCTTATGATTCAATACAGAACACACTTCATTTATTCATTTTTCAAGCATCTGCTGAAGCCAGAGAACTTCAAGAAATCGCTCAATCTGTAGAATGCAGTGCCTGATCAAACTAAACAATCAAACACACTCTTCAATTATTCATTTTTCAAGCAACTGCTGAAGCCAGAGAACTTCAATAAATCGCTTCATCATCATCATCCATGGTCTACAATCCAAAACGGATCTTGGCCTCCTCTAGCATCGCCTCCATTCCACTCTGTCCATGGCAGCTCGTCTCCATTTCTTACACCCAGCCTCCTTGCATCTTCAGTTACAGAGTCCATCCACCTCAGTCTTGGTCGGCCTTCTTCATCGGTCGGTCTTCTTCCTTCCATTTTAAAATTCATAATTCTTTTTGGCGGATATGAGTCATCAGCTCTCTCAACATGCCGGCCCACCTGAGCCTCCCTACTCTGATGAGAGCCATTGCATTGGTGTGGCCGTACATATCATAAAGATCCTTATTCTTCCTTCTGTACCACACTCCATCATTTGCACACCACCAAAAATTCGGCGAAGAATCTTTCGTTCAAAGATGTTGATCATCTTGAGGTTCCGTAACTTTATTTTTGTTTTGTGGGGAGGGGTTGTTGGCCCCCCGCCCAACCACCAACCTGGAGGGCCAGGTGATTTGATTAGAGTTTTCTTCTCCTAGGCAAACTACTTCCACCACAGTTCACAGAGCTTTGCCCGCCCTGGATTTCATTTGGGTTATCTCCCTAGGTTCTTCCGCCCTCTCCGCCGTTGGGATTTCTCCTCATCCGCCTTCGAGGCCGTTGACCGGTTTTCACCTAGTAACCCTAGGCAGGGCCCTTACAAGGTACTATCAGCCGGAGCCAGCTGAACCAAGGTTTTTTAAAAGAGTTTATCTCCTCCCGCAGGGGATGCTTGATGTGCAGTGGTATAGCACTGGCGCTATATGTTGCGGCCCAAATACTTCATCCACCGCTTGCTGGGGTCCCCGGATTGCCACACCCGTTAACTTTCATAATGAAGTCCCCCTGAGGGGTAAATAAATCGCTTAATCTGTAGAATTCAGTGCCTGATAGAGAACTCAACAATCAAACAGAATCGAAGACTAGCTTCTTGATGTAGACAGACCTTGGAGGGTTTGGTAGGCAAGAGTCACTTCTGACGCTTCCACATGCTGGCCCAAAAAGCATAAGCTTATAATACAGTATAGGCATTTACTTTCTTTTAAATCGATAATAGATACAAAACAGCTCTTCACCATTTGCCCCGCAAAATATGGTTTTGCAAACTCCAAGCTTGATATTCGTCTTCTGCAATACTCCCCCTCCCATCACAAAAGAAAAATATTCTTATGTTTCTAACGAAATGAAAACGCTCATACAGAATCAGGTACATTACATGAATAATGTAATCCATCATAGATGAATTCATAATAAAGGCCGGCTGGGTTGGTCTAGTGGTACGGAGCATCACAAACTTCGGTCTGCTAGCACCGCCTCGTTCATGGGTTCGAATCCCGCCGATGGCATGGACATTATTTGATCATCTCATAAACTCACCAACGCACTTTCTATTACTCACGCACAAGCAAGAAGCTTATACAGGCATCATCCGCAATAAAAATTATGAAGTGAATCTTAAAAAAGTAATAATTCTAAATATTAATTTTGTAATCGGTCGATCTTCCCCAACAATTCATGACTGCAGAATGTTACAGGGATCAGAACGCTATCAATTCTTGGAGAATTACCTTGAACGGAAATAACAGGCGAAATAAGATCCTCATATTTACTGCAGAATATTCTTGCTACAGAAATAACAATATCCTCATATTTTCCTCTACTGCAGCGTCTCATAGTTAGCCAATTACTTGACGTTTATGTCGAGCTATGAAATAATATTACGTTGAAATGTGTATCTGATGATCCAAGATTTCTGTACAGATTGTCTCTATTTTCCCGCAAACGTGAAAAATCTCAATTCACCAGTATCGCGTGCCCTGTGCCCTATGATTCGGCTACAATTATTACGGCAGAGCAATTTGTTGCCGGAAAGAATTTCGGAGCTTGGGCCGGCTTCGATTAATGTCGAGTTATAACGTCGCATATTTATTAGTGCAGTCT
>NC_052505.1:87640621-87678837 GCF_014356525.2 Nilaparvata lugens
ACGTGTACTTAGAAACATGAATTCTAGTTTCTAATAACTATCTTTGAAAAATCAGACTGTATTTTCATCGAAAATAGTTGAATAAAAATGTATTAACTAGCAGTTCGTCATGGAGAGTGAAATAAATGAGAATAATTAATAAGAGATATAAATTCATAATTACATGCCCTAGGTTAATGGAAAATTGAGACGAACCTGGGCTATTCAATTACCATTGATCATTGTCACTAGTCAAAAAGCCTTGATTGGCAAAATCTTCTTTCCCAGTCCCTTTCTTTCTAGCTTTCACTTCTGAAAGAAAAAAGGAAAACAAAGTTCCCGACGATTGCTTTGAAGGGATGAGCCAGAACGAAGTGGCTTTCGTCTGAAGGTGAAAAAATTCCATTTCATCGTTTGTAAGAGTGTTAAACAGCTGACAAAGACAGGAAAAGGAGATTGGCGGTTGGAGAGGGGGGAAGGGTAGCTCTCTAATGAATCAGGGACCTGGACGCGTTCCCAGCCCGATACCCTGACAGTCACCCCTCGTCTTCACCCCTTTTTCAAACTAATCTGGGAATTGGGAAAGTTCCCCAAGACGGGCTCTTCTTCACTCTCGCAGTATTTATATTCTCTCCGGTTTTTGTCTTCTGCTGTTCACCGAATTGCTTTGTTCGGTTTCAAACGCTGCATCTGGGCGTTCAACTTTAATCTTCGCTAACTTCTCAATATTTATCTCCTCCAGTGTCATTCTCATTACCTTCCTGTGACCTTCACAGTCCTCCTTTCATTTGGAAGCTGTCTTCGTGTCTCTCAACGTGATAAGCGACAGTCGAATTTCTCGCACAAGCACAGATTAACGTTTTCCATACAATTATCTTCGCTTCTACCAACTTTTCAAGATGACTTTTACGAGCAAGTAGCTGCTATTCGAGAAAGATTGTCTGTTTTTTTGTCGCGGAACAAAGCGCCAATATTTCATAGCAGTAATGCTTGACACCTTGTCCAATCTCAGCCCATCTCATCTCTCAGTATTTCTCACTAAAATAATCTACAATCTCAAACAAAGAAGTTTCTTTTCCAAAATTGTTCTATTATGATAATTTGTGTCATGAACCACGAGGAAAGACTTCATCAACATATGAACGTCCAGCTGCTCAACGTGCATGGAATAAGAAGACTTCAACGCAGAAAGCCACACGGATTAGTTTAGTGCTAAAGTGTTCAAATAGAAGTGCAACAGCAGAGCTGTTATGAGAAAAATCACCTTTAATTGGATCATTGACTAACATAGAAGACTAAACCAATCGGTTTTACCTTCAAAAACAATATTCTTAGAATAGCTTATTAGTCTTTAATTAGGTGGTATGGGAATAATGAAAAAAATGAACCATCAAATGTTTTTTGAAATAGCATCATGCATACAAGGCTCGATTATGAACATTTCAAAGTGATCCTATTCTTGGCTATTCAACCAGTACTATCATGGAACAACCTATCAACTCCAGTGTTAATAGCTCTGCATTACTCACGTGGATTGAGTATGTTTTTTCAAGTGTTATATACATAAATTTCTTGAAATTTATGTGTGTGTTTTGTTTTTTCAAGTATGTTTTTTATGAGTATGTTTTTCAAGTGTTATATACATAAATTTCTTAAAATTTATGTGTGTTGTGTGCCATACGCTGAATAAAATAGCACGAATTTAGTTTGATTATTACTCGCGCGGGGTAATATAACCCTATTTGATTCCAAGTAAATTTCCTGTAAATAAGTTATAGAATGAATTATTATCATTTTCAATGTTTTCTCATTGGAAGTGTGACTGTTCTAGGCCAGGCACATCAACTATCCAGTTATTAGGTTAGTCTACCCAATTACATCTTTAGGTTACCTAATCGTAATTAATTTCAGGGCCTCTGAATTAACACTCCACTGTCGAATAATTAAAAGAATAGGAAGAAGAGAGAGAGATAGACTGTTGAACAAGCCAGTATTTGTTGCCATCTAGTGGCAGATTCGAGAACTTGTAATTGTCGACCAATGAGAGAACGAATAGGCGGACCTGGGAGGCGTGGCTTACTAGTCTTCACCTTGACTGTGATTGGTTATTTTTTCTCTCGTTAATCTCAAACTTGATCTTTTGAATTTTCCTCCTCTTCACCATTACTTCCTGTCTTGCTCACTCCTGAATCTACTCATGCATTCCATCTCATCAATAGTCTTTCATTCCGATCTTTCAGTTATCACTTTGTGATATTAATTGAATAGTTACCTGAAATTTCTATTTTCAGTTATTATGAAACAGAGAATAAGCTGGCCTATACCGTAAAAATCATGTTATTGTAGTTATTGTCGGCCTAGTTATGTTTGAGAAAAACTTGAGTGATCAGCAAGAGAGAGAATTATGAGTAAGACGACAAAAAACATCTGTTCTCTCTTCTAGGAAGTTTACCAAGAAGGAAGGTGTTTGCTATTCATTCATTTAGATTTAACACGAGTGCATTCTGAACTGGATGAATGAGTTAGGAAGATTTTTCCACGAATAAGCCTTGTCACCAACCTATCTTTCAATGATAATATGCTGTTTAAATCATCAATGTTAAGAAGATAGTACGCTGTTTGTTATTATTGTAATTCATTCATCCCAATCCAGAATGAATGTAATAGAATAATTGCATTGTAAATTATCATAACTATATCTATTGTAACGTAAACTTGTATACATGACACTAAGTAGAAACTCAAGGTTTGATCTTTAATATCCTCAAATTTACTGAAATGTGAAGGCTCATGTAGAATTATGTCGAAAATCGCGAATAATACTCATAATTAGTTCAAATTTAATATTTATCATAGTATAGTAAATATGATAAAACATTTTTAAATTTAATATTTATCATAGTATAGTAAATATGACAAAACATTTTTATCACAAAAAACCTTCACAGGCAGCAGATTTCCAAGTGTATGCTTGTCGAATAGACACTGGAATAGAAAGCAACAACTGATACTTTCAAGTCAGTAGAGTCAACTGCAGGAGTTCTAAATCTTAGAATTTCTTTTCGAGATCTTATTTACCCCGCGCAACGAGTACCGTATCAAACATTAGAGATTGTAAAGAATATCCATATCTCATCAATTCATCGTGGAAGTACAATAATAATATGCATTGTCAACAAAATGACCATTTTTGGATGTTGAATTTGTTTATTGCCAAAACAGTTTTAAACTCCAGTTTATCTCTCCCAATCATATTGTATTCTATGATTTGTGGCTCTTTAAAATGATGAATGAATAAAATAGGTACCAATGGATGAATAGAATAAATCATGACTAGTTAATTTCCAGAGTGGGCGATGTAATAAATAGAGATGGTAGTGATGTAAAATTTGATCATTCCATTTTTGAAATGATTAATTAAAATTCGTTCTCATACATTTCAAATACAGAATCTGTTGTTCTGATAGGATCCATGTTGAACTCCGTTCTGGTGAGTCAGTTTGCATATTATGCTGCTGTGTTATTCTATTCAAATTATCAGGTTATCGATCGAATACAGCTCATTGCATATTGGCGAGTGAAGGAGTGCAAATATAGGTTCACCCTCTTGCCACCACCATCCGATAACCCTGAGTATTTGAGATAGATCAGCCAGTTCACTCCACTTGTACTGATTCGCTAGAGCTCGACATTACAAGTGAGATCTAAATTACTAGCAAATAGCCCTTGGTAGTCTGAAACACTCAAACATTCTAAAACAGGCTGACGCGATGCTAATTAACTGCGGTCTTCTGATGAGAAATTGTTTACTCAACATGACACAACCATGTACTGCACTCCGATTGCCATTGTAAGATCTCGACAATATGGCGATAACTCTCAGCTGAGTTTGAATGGGCTTGACCCACACTATATGCATATTTTGCTGATCAATGTTCAAGCATTCAGTTTACTAGAGATTGGTAATGGTGAAAAAACCGAAAATACCATATCAAATCAGTTTTATTGTGCCAAAATAATAATACAATCGAATCACATACATTAAATTAAACAGAACAGAAAAATAATTCAAATTCTCATAGATTAAAAACATAAGATAAAACGAAGCTAACTCAAATTGTTTCAATAAACCAGTGATTTTGACAATGTCCAGTCGTTTTATTTGAACTGTTCGAATAAAAGAACCTTCGTTGTTATTCTATTTCACAACAGGTATCACTGGAATACTTTCCATGTTCCTATAATGACGTACGGAAAAATCATTCAACGATTTTTCTGTGCGTAATGACTAATAATTTGCTGATTAGCAATGTTCTCACAGTATTCAAATTCAAATAATTTTGAATAATTTCTGTATTTATTTGTTTGCTTTAATCTAGTATTTATACTGCATTTTTAAAATTTATACTGATGTATGTTTCAGTAACTCATTTTGCATTGTTGCAACTTTTCATCAATTCATTTTTCGCAATAAATTCAACTTCAAGTATCCATATAGATATTGTTTCTCATGAAGTACAGAATGGATAAAACAAGAAAATATCATACAGTTACTGCGAGTTATTTTTTTCTCAGAAAAACCATCTTGTAATATAATATTGCAGTAACAAAACAGTATTTCAAATCTAGGCAATACAAGTTTTGTAACTCAAGACGAAATACAAATACCTTTCTGTAAAGATCCACCTTTCACAGAGGTTTTTGTGGAAAAGCATCGCCATCAAACTCCAATCGGAGCAAAAGCTCCCCATTGTTGCGTCTTGTTTTCCAGAAAAAGAGAAAAAGGAAACTGACTTGAGAAGTGTGTTGCAATATATAAACGTTGATATTCTGCTAGCTTTTCAATGTCCAGGCCTGTTTGCCGTGTGTATTATTCGAAGTAAGGGATTGAGACGTCCCTTTTGTTCAGTTGGGGTCTCAGAATGCTGTGCGCCTCTTCCAGTCAAATCTCCCTGCAAAGATTCTCGGGTATTAACTGTGGGAGCACTTTTTGTGAAGGAAAAGCTTCACCAAGTCCACTCCACATTCAATACTTTACTTACCTAACCTCCACCCATTTCCTAATACGTTGAATGCTCACAGTTCTTCTTAGACCAATGCTTTTCTTGAGCCCCACATATCTGTGACAGGCTCTTGAGGCATTGAAAAAGCGTACACTTTCCTTCTTCGCGTATCCAATCTGTGGAAAATGCAAAGATCACCTTTTCCTGAAGTATCACATCCAAACATGAAATTATTGACAGAAGTGGCTAATAGTATTTGAGTTGCTCTCAAAAAAAACTCAATGCATATCTTGAGTATTTAGAATTTCCGGGATTTGCAGTCATCTGCAAACGATAGCTCTGCAAGTGATTTCAAGATTGCTTTTCGTGAAACGTGTTATTTATGGAGAGTGGTTCTATAGAAGGAATTTTTCCATCTTGTATTAAGTCCTACTGGTTTCTTACAATTGGTCTTCCCAAGACATGAATGGTATTGATATTATGTCATTATTCTTTCCAACAACATGTTTCCTGCAGATGGAAATCGATGAGAAATCTCATTTATTCAAATCCTAACAATAAATATTATTATTATTATTCTCTTCCTATTTTTCTTTAGATATGATTTGAATTAAAAATTATTATATTGAGATCACTGATTGATTATATCGATGTACTATTTCTATGTTTTTTTAATATAATGTAAAACATGACTTCGCCAGTCAAACCTTCTTTAGAAGGTTTCGGAGAATTTATATTTCGTCTGGTTTATAGTTTTTGAAATTTTCCACTGAGAAGGAATTCTCTTATCATTTGTCATTCTTGCTTTTTTCATTATTCTTCATTTTTTGTTTGTAAGATTTCTTTTTATAAGTGTATTTCTCATTTTTGTTTGTTATATTTTCTATAATAAACTCACTTCTTCTGGGGGTACCAGGACGAAGGAAAAAGGAAAGAGAAAAAATATTATTTTTATTATCATCCACATGTTTCCTCTTTCTATTATCCTCACTTTCTATTTTATTGTCAAGTGTTGATGATGATTGGATATTATGAGGTATTTCTTAGAATATCCTTCAGCTAGAACGCAAACATGTTCGAATCTTTTTGTTTCACATGGATGAAAGAAACAATATTATTATTCAGTTATTGGAGCATACCAACTGTCAACTTCCATTTCATAAAATTTTCTTATATCGTTTAATTTTATTTCAGTAAGTGAGCTTCAAAGAGTAATAACTCATATTTCCAATCATTATAAGCTCAATGTAGAAACGTATTTTGCTCCACAGGAATTGAGTTATCCTATCTAATCTATAATCTGATCCCTCCCTGTAGAAAAAATTCATGAGGATTGTTTCACTTCTACCAGCATTTCCAATGTCTCTCATATGATATCTCTGTGAGCATTCTCTAGAAGAATCCAATACCTTATTCCTGAGATCATCTTAACCTTAGTCATACGACAGAACAGGACTTCTTAAGTTTGTTAATATTTTAACAGTCATCCTCCATCACTACACATGACCTTGCTCACCATCCCTCAATTACGATGGTACATGCAGTTTTCAACAATATGAGAGTTAAGATGATGGACATGATTCCCATTCGATAATTGTAAGTGAATATTCGAAGCTTGAAATGGTTCTCGATAAATATTGTCTAATGGGAACTATTTTGTGAAAATAATTCTTTGTAATTTGTTTGGTAAATTTCTGGAACTAAATTTTGTTTTACATTCATTTGTGAATTTATATTAATTTGACAGTAAAATTGATTTGATTTGATATGATTTGAATTTAGTTATCCTCGAAAAACAAACTATATCATTTGAATTTACAGATGTCGATTGCCAACCACTTTTTTAAAATGTTTGGATCGTTCCAACGAGCATTATAACAGAAATTGGAATTCAAATTGCTTCCAGTTGTCGAACAAATTGGCTGCGAAAGCAATGTCCTCAATTTGATTTCTGTACGGATTAAAAAATAATGTCAGTCTGTGCAGGGATGACTGATGAATTATTTAAGAGGGTGGATGCCTTCTGTTACCCTAGTCTTCTCTCACACACTCTTCTCTCTATCTCTCTCTTTCTGATTATATAAAGGTAATTTCTTTGATACGATTGTGTGTTCAACGACGAAATAATTCAATTATTCTAATGTAGCTGAATAATTTAATTCCTCTTCGTTTCTCAGGATTATATTTTCAAAGATAGGGAACTCCTTTTGTCTTTCCGGTGTAATTAGGAGAAAGTTTCGTCTGGGTTCCAAGATGAAGAAGGTGGAGACTAGACCTCAGAAGGGAGAGAAAGATTAGCAAGAAAGAGTATGAGTTAAGAAGCAGACGAGGGAGAGAAAGTGAGAGAGTGAATAATATACTGAGTTGACGGTGCTACTCCTATCAGAAGAGAACTAACTGCAAGCTGGGGCAAGATTCCTATCATCTCACCCTTAGTCTCCTGGAGCTGTGAGAGTAAGAGAAAGTGTTAGGAAGATAAGGTGGTTGAGGGCGACCGAGAAGGAGAGAGAGAGTGCACGAGAGAAAGAGTGAATGGGAGAAACGTTCATAATTGAGTTGATGAAACGCCCGAGCAGAACGCTCCAGAAATAAATTTTTACTCATACAAATTCTATCATATTGCGACCCAACAAAGCACAAAATGGCTACTGCGGGAGAATAAATCTTCCAGAATTGAATTATTTATGAAATGAAAAATATTCACTGTACATGTGAATTAGAACCTTCATATCTCACAAACGGATACTTTCTCTCTCAGAAATCTTCAAAATCTTTTTGCAACCTTGGTGATTTCATATTCATGAAATATAAATATGAAAAAAACGGCTCACTTACCTCGAACTCATAATTTAACTGGAATCTCGTTACATGTTTGCACAATCTCGCTTTGAGAAATACATTCCGAGAATTGCTTCTACCCACAACCAGAATTTTTCAACAGTGGAAGCTCGATATCAGTAACTTATAAATATTTCAACAGGACAATTTATAGAACAATCCAGCTCTCAATTTTCAAAAAGATACTGATAAGAAAAAACCTGTTAAACGTGTTTATAGTCCTTGCAAAAGCAACCTTGTAAAAGCCCCCATCTATTTATTACTTCCTTTATTCAATAATTGATTTCCATTAGCTTATGACTATCTTTCTCAACAATCCATTTATTCCAAAGTAATCGACGATATTACAATACATTAGCTCATGATGCTTCTATATTTTCAATCAAGATTGTGAGGCATCATTTTTGATGATGCTCTACAAAATATGTTTTCATTGAATGAAAAAAACTAAGAAATTGACAAAAACCACAGATTTATTGACACAGAGTTTATCAGAGATTGACAATGGTGTAATAATCGGTCTTTCTAAGTATCAATAAATCTGTTGTATTTGACAATTTCTTAGTCTTTTTCATTCAATATGAATAATTACCACAATATCAACTTCTCAACTACTCAAAAAGTGAAATATGTTTTCATCATGTTTCTATAACCTGGGATATGTATATCATGTCAAAATTTACTTTTTCATGTGCTGTAGTGATATTTCTATGGAGAGGATCCATTTAATACACATTGTTGCAAGGTTAATGAATTCATCACATCAGATAAGACGAGCAAAAACACGAGGTAAGTAAGAACAGGCAGTTGCTCGTAATTCTTATTCTTTTCTCTTGTCGATTTTCTTATTCGATGAGGGAAGATGTAACATTATGTTAATTAGATGTGATCTCTAATAACATCAGATTATCTATTCTTTCAATGAATAAGAGCTGAATGCCTAAAATAATATGCAAATAGAAGCTGCATTAAAGAAGGAAGAGGGGAAGACCAAGAATATGGTTGGAGGATGAAGTTAGAGACGATGTCCAAAGAATGGGAAGCAGAAAATGAAGAGAAATAGATGACCGTGAACCGTGAAGGTATGTTGTAGTGGAGGTGAACAATGCTCATATTGGGCTATAGTGCTAAATATAGTCCAGTTTTCCCAATAACTATGTAATCTGATTGAAATTTTAGTTCAGATTTATCCTAGCAGTTTACCGCTGGATCTTTTTCACATGTGGGAAATTTCTTAACGTTAAATATCAGTTCAAAAATTGAAAAGAGTTATTACATAGGGAGAAGATAGCATAATTGACACATAGCTCCTTCTATATTTTCTCTGTGGTTATTATCAATATCGAGGCACCGAGCTTCGCTCGTTATTACTTTCCTTGCCCTACTACCATAGGTAAGAAAGTATTGCTTTCCAAAAAAATATAAGGTACCCATTTCTATATTTCTATACGTTTCGAGGTCCCCTTAGTCCAAAAAGTGGTTTTTGGGTATTGGTCTGTATGTGTGTGTGTGTGTGTGTGTGTGTGGTGTGTGTGGTGTGTGTGTGTGTGTGTGTGTGTGTGTGTGTGTGTGTGTGTGTGTGTGTGTGTGTGTGTGTGTGTGGTGTCTGTGTGTGTGTGTGTATGATGTATGTGCGTCTGTGTACACGATATCTCATCTCCCAATTAACGGAATGACTTGAAATTTGGAACTTAAGGTCCTTTCACTATATGGATCCGACACGAACAATTCGATCAAATGCAATTCAAGATGGCGGCTAAAATGGCGAAAATGTTGTCAAAAACAGGGTTTTTCGTTATTTTCTCGGAAACGGCTCCAACGACTTTGATCAAATTCATACCTAAAATAGTCATCGATAAGCTCTATCAACTGCCACAAGTCCCATATCTGTAAAAATTTCAGGAGCTCCGCCCCATCAATGCAGATAGATTTCCAATTATCAGGCTTCAGATACAATTGAAACAAAAAAAAACAAGTGGAGTAGATTGAGCATGAAAATCTCTACAATTAATGTTCAGTAACATTTTCACCTAAAATTGAAAATAAGCTTTAAATTCAAGAAAATGTGATTATTCAATTGCTAACTATTGTTGATTCTATTAAATCATTCACTATGAAGAGATAGCAGACCTCATGTGTGTCTCCAGCGTTATTGCCCTGTTACCAGCTGCCTCAAATCTTTGAATAGTAGACTTGAGATGCGCGGGTACACTAGCGTCAGGTGATCAATTTTCATAACGGCAAGGAAAGTTTTGTGAGTGCGCCACACCAGATTTTTATTCATGATAAACAGAACACAATTCTCTAAAATGATCGTGTTTATATTTCACAGCTGGCTATACGTCATCTTATGAATTTTCTGGGATGCGATATTTTGATTTTTCACATACTCACTTTTTCACTATCCACAGCTGTTTCAGCCAAGGATGAATTATCCTTTTAATGTCGTTCAGCGAGCTTTCCAAGGTTAAGACCTAGAGCAATCGAATCTTCATATCATAAACCTACTATGTTCCAAATTTCGTGAAAATCGTTAGAGCCGTTCTCGAGATCCGTTAAACATAAATAACCAGATATAAAAATAGCCAGATATAAAAATAACCAGATATAAAAATAACCAGATACATGAATACAGAAATTGCTCGCTTAATATGAAAGGATAAGAATTGAAGAAATATTGAAAAATAATAATTGAAAAACACCAAACCAATAGAACTTTTCGAGTAGCATCAATATAGTCACCTACATTCCGTTTTTTATCAAATCACAAAACAAGCCAGTTACATACACATCGATATTTGGGCGTTCGATGTTTGCCGTCCTTATGAATGCCACCAGATTGAACAGAACTTGACAAACATAATCTGTCTAATTTATAAGGACGACAGAAAAAAAAACTTACGTCCAAAAATCGTTTTCTGTGTAAAGCTATACGCAGCAATAATAGCAAGATCTGCCCCGATATCTTCTCCTCCGTTGAAGCCTTATTGTATTCCTTGACTGGCCATCACAGCAAGTGGTGTGGAAATCGATGCCAGGATTTGAAGACATTTTGCATGAGATGATGGGCCCAAGTGGCGGTAGTTGTGGGAGGGGGGGCTGAAGTGAATGAACGAGGCTGTCAGCATCAAGTCAGCAGTCAGCAG
Source organism: Nilaparvata lugens (assembly GCF_014356525.2). Taxonomy (NCBI): domain Eukaryota; kingdom Metazoa; phylum Arthropoda; class Insecta; order Hemiptera; family Delphacidae; genus Nilaparvata; species Nilaparvata lugens. The sequence continues at coordinate 87,651,588 of NC_052505.1, forward strand.
CTGGACAATGGCAGAACATCAGCTCGGGGAATTCATTACACAAATTGTGACAGAGGGTGGATGCATTTGCTAATGAACAGTTTGTTCCCACGATATCGCTCACACTTGACCCATTATTCCCGGTCTGAATGGCAGCGGCACCATTGTGCTCCTGGTCATTATCTTCTCCGCAGAGAGTCATCGTTCAACAAAGAAATGTGGAGGCTTCCTCTTCAAAATCGAATTATCATTTTAGGGCGCTGCCATCATATCAAGCCATTCTATTCAAACTCGGTAAGCTGAATCGATACGCGTTCGAGTAGCCAATTACTCGCCGATCCTACATTCTATTAGCTTTCTCTATCTTCAACAATTGAAACTTCGTAGAAATTCCAACATAAGATGAAAACATGAGCGGATAAGATTCTTCCACTGGATATTATGATTATTCGGAGCTGCCTTATAGCTCTTAAGTGAGAGGCGTTGACTGAAAAATTCATTCATTTATGAGTCGAGGTTTCTCTATCATGAGAGAATGTACATAATATTTTACTTTCCTTGCCCTATTACCATAGGTAATGAAAGTATTAAGGTACCCTAATTTCAAGTTGTGTGTGTGTGTGTGTGTGTGTGTGTGTGTGTGTGGTGTGTGTGTGTGTGTGTGTGTGTGTGTGTGTGTGTGGTGTGTGTGTGTGTGTTTGTGTGTGTGTGTTGTGTGTGTGCATGAGTGTATGTGCGTCTGTGTACACGTTCATCTCCCAATTAACAGAATGACTTGAAATTTGAACCTTAAGGTCCTTACAATATAAGGATCCGACACGAACTATTCCGATGTAATGCAATTCAAGATAGCGGTTAAAATGTCAAAAATGTTGTCGAAAAAGGGTTTTTTCGCAATTTTCTCGAAAACGGCTCCAACGATTTTGATAAAATTTAAACCTAGAATAGTCATTGATAAGCTCTATCAACTGCCGCAAGTCTCATATCTGTGAAAATTTCAGGAGCTCTGCCCTATCTATGCAAAGTTTGATTTTAGATTCCCAATTATAAGGCTTCAGATTCAATTTACACAAAAAGTGGATAAGATTGAACATGAAAATCTCTACAATTAATGTTCAGTAACATTTTTACCTAGAGTTTAAAATAAGCTCGAAATTCGAGAAAATGATATCATTTCAATTATTGCAAACTGTTGATTCTATTGAATGCGCCACACCAGATTCTTCTTGTTTAATTTCCTATTCTGATAGCCAGCTGACTAAAAATATTATAAGCTTGTATTTTCTCTTGCAAAAGGTCAAATGGTCAATAAATTGTTGCATTTTCTCTTGCAATAGGTGAAATGGTCTATTTGTGGTGTTTTCCTTGTCTCCTCATCAGTTTCTCATTTTCTGTGAAAATACAACTTCTCACTCCATGTGTGAATGCAACTACTTCTCATTTTTGTGGAGGGACAACTTTTATCTCTTCTTTTCATCCTTTTTTGACTTTTCGAGCTTATAACACTATTAAATTTTCTTTTTTTTCAGAAAACCAACCCATACTGATGTTATCATTCCTCTTCATTCTTGTCATCCTATTTCTCATAAACTTGCTGCTTTCAATAGCATGGTCTATAGAGCACTAACAATACCTATGAGCAATCATGATTTTGATATTGAGATCACTAAAATTAAACAGATAGCTGTCACAAATGGGTATGAAGGAAGTATGGTGGACAGATTATGAGTAAAATTAATAGACAAATTTCAATCATTCTAGCTTCGTAGGCTCAAACTGTGAGGAGAAGACTTGGATAACAATCCATATTTAGGCCTTGTATCTGATAAGATAGGTAGGGAATGAAGAGGAATGGATTTCATGTTGCTTTCAAGACCAAACCGATTTTAAATAGTCTATTTAGCTGGAGTAAAGACAAAATTGATATTTGGGATAAAAGCGGGGTGTACAAACTTAAATGTGATGATTGTAATGTTTGTTACGTGGGTCAGACTGGTAGAAGTTTCAAAAGTAGAATTAAAGAACACATCAGAGATTGGAATAAACAAAATGGGGAATCTAACTTTGCAGAACATTTGATAACAAATAATCACAAGTTCACAGTTAAGGAGAATGTTGAGTTTCTGCATGTTAATAACAAAGGCAGACCTTTGAATATTCTAGAGGCTTTAGAAATAACAAAAGTAATTAAGGAAAATCACCAGTATAGTTTAAATGACCAGATTCATTTTAACCAGTACAACACTACGAATTTAGTTTTATCATAAACATGTAAGCATACATTAGTCAATAGTTTTTCCATTTACATATTTGTTTTATTATCTTTCACATTTGTTTTCTTGGTTCTTATTTTGTACTGAAAGTAAATTTTATTATCATGGCGATTCTGTTGCTTAAGCCGCCATTTTGTCACACTGTGAGTGGGAGGAGACTGTCTAGCTAGGCCAATGGCAGGCGTTCATGCCCTCGACCAATAGCAGTACTCGCCTACTAGTATAAATTCTGCTGCTTTTGTATTTAGTTTTAGTTTATCAGAGATTGACAATGGTGTAATAACCGAAACGGTCTTTCTAATTATCAATAAATCAGTGGCTTTTTGACAATTCTTAGTCTTTTACATTCAACACTATAAATCTTTGTTTCACATTATAGAACATTGGGGACTGGAAATCTCAACATCGGCATCTTTTCCCAAATTTGGAAACTTTTGAGCAATCTGTATTCAATTCCTCACGCAGTACATGAAGATACATATTCTAAAAATGTTTTCAATGCTATTCATCAATCAGGAAGCCTCATGATTGAGCTTTTTTGAATAGCGATGAAATATCTCTTCCTGTAGGAAGTGTCTCAGTTCATCACGTGCCCATTTTGACCATTTTGAGAGAAACTCAAACACGTGAGAAGTTTGATCTGTTTCGCCGAATCTCACGGCACTACGGCATAACCTAGGAATTATCTTATGTTGTGCCATTAATATCTTTTCAATTATTAATTAAATAATTTCATGAGATAATGAAATTATCTTTCAAATGTTATATTATGTTTCAGAGGTAAGGGGGTCAGGTTTTAGCTTTTGAATGGTGAAAAAATGATAAAATATGCTGGTATTGTACGAAATACATAATAAAAATATCATCCGAATATATCATACAGTAGGCATCCACTGGACTTTCTGTAAGTAACGAAAACATGAGAAAACATCGATTATCTGAGACCCTCCAAACAGGCATGTGATCAACTGGCACCAAGATACAGTGAATGTCACCAGTCCTGTAGATATAGATATGCGTTGTATTTTCCAACAATGTTGATAACGTCCTTATTTCTATATAAATTTGAATGTTGGTTGTATTTACCAACGATGTTGATAATGTCTTCACTTATATGAATGAAAATCAGAAATGGCATGATTTTATAGTAGAATTATGATATGGAATAAATGTTTTTTCTCTCTTGAGAAGAAAATTTCACATTCATTGACTTCACCACACAATATTATTTTATACTTACACGAACAAGTGATGAAAATCGAAGAGGAAGCTTCAAGGCTACTCGAAGTCTCCAATGAAGCCTCTCAAAACGTTAAAAAAGGGTTTGAGAGAGATCTCCATATTTCGTCTGCTTTGAAAACAAAATGGAACTAGACGTAATTAAAACATTATTGCTGGGGTCTAATGCATTTCCAATGATGAGACGCAGGGAGAAGCACTTCAAAGTACTTGACTGGAATGAGGAAGGGCACTGCCAATTCAGAAACAAAAATGATAATTTTCTCTTAATTAACAAAGAATAACGTGGAAATGCTCATGGGTCGTTTCAGAAATTTGCACTGTTGAATACTTGAACATCAAAACTTGACTCAGACTGGAACAGTGGAGAGAGTTCTTCGTGGCTCCAAGCTCATTTTCCCAAAGGAAGAGAGCTGGAATCAAGAGAAGCTGGAGTTTACTGAATTAAGAAATATTAGTTTCGTAATGAAAGTTATTCAATATAAAATGTGAGTGGATTAATGAATACCATATTACGCTTGAATACCATATTACTCCTCAATCGAGCATAATTATCATATCGAATAAATATATTCTGCAACTTAGGTCTATGCACAGGTTTTACCTTGTAGGCTACTCCTTAAACATAGTTGGACTTTAGTACTTTAGTACTGAAAATAGTACTTTACGTAATAAGTCCGGTAACGATAATTTACCGCATAAGTATGATTGTTTCTGCCCGAAACGTAGTTGAGGGCAGAATTATCATACGATTGCGGTAAATACGTTAACGTACAAGTTACGTACAATATTTTTTGTCATATTTATCTGAGAAAGGATAATATTGCTGAGAAACAGAAACCATTACCTGCTGCTGCTCGAGCTACTGCATTCTATAAACATGACCTAGCCCGTAGCGCCTAGTTCATAACAGACCAAATGAGCTCAAATAAAATAATAAAGGCCTAAATTATAAGATTTCAGATGAGTTCTTATAACTTGAAACTCCTTAAATGAGTTCTTTAATTATTTGAGTTAATATATTAATTACTCAGATGTTATTAGTCCTAACATACTCGACTGTAAAGAGAACATATGATCTCTTTACAGTATAGTATGCTGTAATGAAAACACATGTTTTCTTTTTCTGAAAACAGCTGTTTACCGGCTTGATTTGATGCATGGAAAACAGCTGCAATTGAATAAGTATGACAAAAAATGTATTGCAGTTTTGGGAGTATTTTTATACATTTTAATAGTATTTTTCTTGTATTATTTTTAGATGTTATATTATTATAATTGTGTATGTTTCATGAGAAAATAAATTTGAATTTGAATTTGAATTCATCTCAGTACATGCAGAATTGCACAGAGTTGGTCCTTGACAAAAGAGCTTCGAATCTATGTTTCAGATTTCCGGGATTCACCAGCAATTTTGTTAAAACTTGATAATATGTTATGAGGCTGAATAATTTCACCTGACACTGTGCTCATTCCGATATTGTTATCATTCATAAACTGAGTAGTCATCCTCAGAACTGTGAAGCAGTATAAGGACCAAATTTCATGAAGCATTTATTAATTATTTTTTCACATAATCATAAAATGATTGAAAATGGGAAAACAGCCCTGATACCCCTTATTATTTTATTTCTGAATTTTGATTAAAAACTAGTCCAAAAGAGTTTTTCAGACTTTTCGGCAGGACAGAAAGCTCTACGATCAGGCATTCGGGAATCAGTTAATAATAAGCTGATCATAGAGCTTCCTACCCTGTCGACTCTCTAAAATCGCCTTAAAAATGCTTTGTGTGTCTTTGCCCCAAATAGGGAACCAAACTCTATATTTTATATTTGATTTGTATAACTGTTACATAACTATTGGATTATTCGTCTCAATCTTGATAACAAATTAGTCAATTGTTAAAATACCAGTGTCGCTCACAATATTCTTGAAATCGAATATTTTAGTAAACCTCCAAAGTGTTGTTTTACATGAATATAGGCGGGTGAAAAAGTTTTCCGCTTGAAAAGGCCTTCCGGCTACAGAAAATTAATATTTGAGATACTTGATTGCAAGTTTGAAATACAGATTGGGTTGCAGTTTAAGCTTTGTATTTTTAGATTCCAACATCGAACATGACCCTGATCTGAGTTGAAAACTCTGAGATGCTTGAGGAAGGTGAATGAAAAATAAGTTAGAGGAGGAGAGTGTGAGAGAAAGAGAGAGAAGAGCGACAGTGGCGACCTCTGCAAAGGCGGTGCTAATGAGCAGCCTAATTGCAAGGCAGCATGCCGAAGCATGGCCTCCCTTGCTCAACCAACCTAACCTATCCCTTCCGTCACTAACCCTTTAATGCGGCGTGAGGAAATACAGGAATCATCCCTTTGTTCATTTCTTCTAATTTCATTATTCTCTCCCTTGTTCGAAAAACAAGTAACCTCTCTTTCATTCCCCCAATTATTTATTCACAAATACTGGCCTTCCCTATGCTACCTCACTGTGCTGCAATCGACTCAGCTTCGCGCTGCTCAAAGAATTCCCTTTTGTTACCTCACATCCTTCATTAGCATAAGAAATTTCAAAGTTCTACTTCTGGCGAGCTCATTTCTAGAGCAGAATTACTACTATTCTCAACTGGAAAATATTTATAAGTGTCAGTTTTGATGGAGTTTTCATATTTCTTATAGATATTCCTGATGAAAACAAATCATCATTAATAGAAAAAGGGAAATAAGAAAACTTATTGGAAAGGAAAAGGGAAATATTGTTTCACCTATTAATAATACATTTTTATCGTTGAGGCAGGCGACACTGAAAGAACATATTTTTTCCTACAGCTACCTCGGAAAGTTGCTGTTCCTGTACTGATTACAATACCCAAAGATTCACTTTCCGCTCTAGTGCGGGAAAATTTTTTTCTGCACTCCAGATTTGCAACATGGAAATACAAAATAGTTGGTGGGTTATATGGAGGATTAGTGCACGAAAACAAAAATTAAGTTGGTAACAATAACTGTGGTTGGATTTAGATAAGAATCATTTCAATGGCTACCCTACATTTATGATAAAATCCCAATCTAGAAATCCAAAACCAGAATAATGTTCATCTAAATCATAATTAAATAATCATCATTTACGAATTCTCATCATTTAATAATAAATAATTGTTCTTTTCTATTGATAATTATTATTTCAACTGCAAGAAATGAGAAAGTAGCAAATAAACATTTAAAAATTCTAATTTTGAGGTTAAATGATTACCGTTCGATATTCATATAAATAAAAATAATAAAAGCATAACAATACTACAATAAATATTCTCTGTTGTCTATGTTATTTTTATAAATATTCTTCAGTTTACTTTGAGCAAAAGTATAAATTTCTGAATCCTGTTTCAGTAATTTTTAGCTGGATGAAACAAACTTAGGTACAATTCTTCCCGCTAGGTCGCGCGCTTGTCGGTTCAGCCATCTTGCAGTCATCCCAATCAGCTGTTGGCGAGTATTTTGAATGCGAATTTTTTGTTCTATCTGTATTTTTCTGATTCTTGAATGAATAAGAATGAGAACTTTGGCTGAGAATTTTCAACTTCAATTGAATTATTAATTTTCAAATAAATTAAGGTTGTTATTAATAACAGCATTACACACACAAACATTTGATGGATTTCAGCCATCATTTTACTCATAATCATTCAATCAACCACTTCTAATATTCAATGGTAACTGTAAGAAAAGTTTAATGTTAAATACGAGAGCAAAGTTACACTGCTGCACTCAAGAAGCCATTCTGCCCGAGCCTTCTGTCGGTGCAGCAAACTGTCACTTTGTGCACTAGTTGCACAAATAACTATTTGGAAATTGAATAAATTGATATGTGTATTGAGAATTAAATGAGGGCTCTTTCGACAATTTTCCCCAGATAATGATGAGAATCAATTTTTAAAATGTTCATATCACACAATTTCAAAAACAGAAACGTTGTGTCTCTAAATTCAACAGTAATAGAAGTTGAATGAAAACGGACGGTTGCCGCCCGAAATTACTCCAGTCAGTCAGTGAACAGAATTGTCTATTTACATAAATTATTGACTGCGTGTCATTGTATAAAACATTAAATAGTGTGTTAATACAGAGTTGTTCGGAATGGATCAAGAAACCATAATCTTTAAAAATGGAAGTTACAAAGTATTAGTTTTTAAATCAAAAAGGACAATGAATTATTTATTCAATTGACTGAGGTTCACATGAAACTTCTCTCATGGAGGATCTTGGTAAATCATGATCCATGTTTGGAAGGAAATTTGAATTCTTGGAGCTTTATTCTCATCCCGCTACATCCCTCTATTTTTGAACAATCAAATTAACTGAACGTTTTCATTAATCTTTTTATTATGAATCGATTAATTCGTGGTATTAAAACGCTGCTCCTGTTTATGAGTTTTCCTAGAATTTTTCTCATCCATTCTGTAGGAATTTTATAGTGAGGTCCTCGTTATAATGGCGGTGTGTGATTTGCAATGGTGTTGGTATCCTTGTCTATCGTTCAACATAGCGCATATGGCGCTATCTCTTTCATGCATTGCGATGTTGCCACATCGTTTATCAACAATGTAGAAATTCAACTAATTGACAAAATATTTAATTCCAATCATGACAATTTATTATTACATCTTAAAAAAATATATTTTCCTGACAAATAGAATATTGTTAACTATTTTAAACAATAATGAACACTTGAATTCATCAGATAAACCAGTAACTTCTGTTTGGGAGGCAAGGCTGAGATCTGGCAACCCTTTTCTCCTATCTTCCTACACTGCCATCATAACCTGGACATCACTATAATTACATTTTACATTCAGTTCACTGAATACATGATTCCTAGCTCATCGGAAGGTGAGTTATGGTGGAAACAGTTCATTTTGTTCTATGAAATTGAGATAAAACATGTTGGTTGATTCATTTTCTGATAAACAGGAGAAGATGAAAAAACTGGTTTTTGGAAGAAGCCTTGTAATTTCAGTTGAACAATTAAACGTTTTTTCCACGTCAATGTTGTAAATGGTACGTCGACAGCTGGGTTTCTTGGAACCTTCAAAGTGGATAGAGATCTCCTCATTCATTACGTTGAATTAATTAGAACTCCAAGTTTCTTGTCAATAGATCTTTTCCGGGTCACCTTAGTCGTGAACCGATTAATCAGGAGTCTTCTTCCATGACAGAACTACCAAACAGATACAGGAGAAGGTAATTTCTTTCTCAATTCGATTAGAAGCAATCTCTCTCCATTGTCGTCCCTTCCCATTCTGTCACTCTTTTATCCACTCTTTTTTGGAAAAAAGGGTATCCTGATGACCTATCGATCTGCTGTTCCAAATTCCATTATCTGGACATGAGCAGAAAATAATGAGCTTCAGTGGCCTGTCTGTTCAAGAGAGGTGGATAATGTGATGAATAAATATCCAATTACAAAAAAATCTGGTCATTTTTTCACTCCCATTAGACGCTCATTAAAAAGTTTCTCGTGAAATTTCCCCCAAAAAAGTCCTGCAATTTACCTCGTATAATTACAGGTCAGTGATTCTACGAAAACAACCAATTTATTGTAACATTGTTTGCAGGTTTTTACCGCCGAAATCCTTTTGTTCTGATTCAATTCTGAACGATTCTCATTTTGAAACTTCCTCAGCTTCATCATTGTAGAATTCAATAACACACTTGTTACTTTCCTTGCCCTATTACCATAGATAAGGAAAGTATTGCTTTCCGAAAAAAATTAAGGTACCCCAATTTCTAAACTTCTATACGTTTCAAGGTCCCCTGAGACCAAAAAAGTGTTTTCTTTTTAATTCCATATCTCAACTTCCCCATTTATTAATGGGAGCAGCTTATTGCTCCTTAATAACACTCCAATATTATTCTCTCAGTTAATTTGAGAACTTTACTTTTAGAAATAAAATATAATGTTATTTCTTAATAAATAATAATGCTGTATCAATAAACCCTTATCAGTTTTCTCAATATTCGTTGAAGCTACAACGTCAAATCACAAGTATTAAACGTTTATTATATGAAAGTGAAACTATAAAGAGTTTTACGGTTGAAATGCTTCAAAAGTATTAAAAGTGAGATGAAATTATTGCATTGACTCTCAATGAGCTTTCAGATCGATATAATTGGATTTGTATCGACTTATTGCAAGATCGAGGAAAATGAGTGAACTGTTCTGGTCAATCTTCTTAATAATACTAGCCGTCAGGCTCGATCGCTCGCCATATCCGTCTAGCAAGGGGGCTCCGCCCCTGGATCCCCGACTGGATCGTCCAAAAATGAGATCAGCGGGCTCGCTTCGCTTGCCTGCATTTTCATTTGCGCATGCTTAATTCCATCAGAGAGTCAAAGTACTAAATTAATTTTCAATTTAGTTACCAGAACAACATTTTCGAAGAGGTACTCTCTCTAAATTATAGTTCTATATGGTATGGTATGGACATTTCAATTATAATTTTGAGATATTGGAATAAGAAGAATATACATGCTAAAAGACGAACTTTAAACCCTTAAAAACCACCCTTAGATAAAAATATCGCCAAAAGATTTCTTACTGCGCCTCTAAAGGGCCAACTGAACATACCTACCAAATTTGAACGTTTTTGGTCCGGTAGATTTTTAGTTCTGCGAGTGAGTGAGTCAGTCAGTGAGTGAGTGGCATTTCGCTTTTATATATATATAATATATATATATACATGGTATAGCAGGAGTTTGAAAGTATGTATTTTCTGAATAAAGTATTGTCCTAATAATTATTATTGGTTTTCACTGTTCACACTCCAGCTAGCTATGATATGTATATTCATATTTATTTTCATTTATTCATTCATTTTTTTTATATATTCATTCTTATGTCAAGGGTGATTGGAGGGTAGGAGATGATTGGACCTACAGTTTCAGGTAAATTTCGGTTATTTTTATTTATTCATTCATTTTTTTAAATATTCTTCTTATGTCAAGGGTAATAATTAGAGGGTAGGAGATGATTCGACCTACAGTTTCAGGTTGATTTCGAACTATCGGGAGCTTTGTCAGCAAATCTCAAATTCAAATTCAATCTGGTCTTCAACAGACACCCTTCCAATACTCAACCAATAGCACGACGCTTAATCTATGGAATAAAACGGACCTACCTGCAAGGATAACCACTAATTCTCAAAGGTATCTTTTTCTTCTTTCCAAGATTAGGCGTATTTCAAAGGCTATAGCCGTAGACTAAATAAACTGGCTTAGTAATAGGTTTAAATCCGTGATATGGTAACTTTTACCAACGTTAGTAGACAGAAGGTTGATCACCCACAGGTGTAAGATTCGAAGTGGTGGGGGGAACGCCAGCGTGACGTCACGTGTAGTAAAAATATGATATAGTAACCACACTGAGCATACAGTTTATTCACTGTATCTTCAATACATCGTCGTTTACCCTCTCAAGACGTCACCGTATGATTTTCAAGAATGCGATATTCTGCCTACTCTGTACTACAGCCTACGTCACGGCTGTAGTTCCCCCACTCCAATTGCATTTCAACTAAAATACTATAGATTTAGTGACCAACCTTCTGTCTACTAACTTTGAACTTTTACACTTCTTACCATCTTTTTAGAGGTCAGTAAATATTTATTCTAACATAAGGTCTATATTTCATGACAGCTTTTGGAATAATTCCATCATCAGGCATCCGTACAATAGTATATATTTTGTGAAGAGGATTTCTTTTCAAGTGTATCCCACATCCTTAAAGTATCAGGAACGCCGATTTTCCAAGTTCTCACGTTGACGCAGTGAAAAGGAATTTCACTCTTGTCGATCTTAGCCACACGCAAACTTTTGAAAGTTACGACACACTCGAAAGCTATGATGAGATATGGCTGTATGGAGTCTATTCAGGGCTGCATTTTCACATGCTTTATTTACTGATGTGGAAAGACAAGGTGGAACAGATTCTTGCACATTTTCCAGCGTGCGTTTCGCTCTTTCACACTTTTGCAGCTATCTTTCAATGTAAGGTGGAGAGGAGCCAGCCACTGCAAATCCCTATTTCATGAAGATACGGCGGCAACAGAGAATAGATATTCTGATGCGAGGGTCGAGGAGTTCCACTTTTATCAACGCCGGCCATTGTGGGGTTCGCTCACAAGTACACTCAACCCTGTCCCTCTCACACCCTCCTCGTCACACTGCTTTCTGCCTTCCATACGCCACACTCAATTTCCAGCCTCTGCTTATTCTGGCCCACCTCACGAGTCGATCTCGCCTCTGAATACGACAAATCCCAAGATTCAATATGGCCAGCTTTGTACCTCCACCATAACCCATTCACATTCAAACGAAATGATCACACATACAATACTGGTGTCGACAGTTGGATAACACTGATAAATAACAGGCTTATTGATGGCCACCGTTCACTGGCAAATGAATTTTCAACAAACCTTATCCTCTCATAATAGACTCAGGAATTGATTCCAAATAGACTCTGTAGAATCAACTCGTAGAAGTGATTTTATGCTGCAGTCAACTTCAGAGCAAAATATTTATAGTCTATCTATATAGAACTTCTGTACTGAATTATCAACATGAATAATTTAATCTTGAGTAATCAAATCAAATCCACTTGTTTCAAAAGTTACTTTGTTATTTATTTGACAAATATAAAAATGAATAATGGAAAATAATATGCTTATCACTTCTATCTATGAATTTAATAATATTTTAATATTATACAAATATATTTGTCTTTGTTATTCCACTAATAAAGTGTATCCTTATTTTTATCTCTCGATCATTTTAATGATCTACTTTAAAAAAAAAAATCTGGTGTGGCGCACTCACACAACTTTCCTTGCCGTTATGAAAATTGATCATCTGACGCTAGTGTTCACGCGCATCCGAAGTCTACTATTTAAAGATCTGAGCCAGCTGGCGACAGGACAATAACGCTGGAGATACAGCTCTGCTATCTCTTCATAGTGAATGATTTGATAGAATCAACAGTTTGCAATTGAATAATCAAATTTTCTCGAATTTCGAGTTTATTTTCAATAAAAGTTATTTTCAATTTATTGTAGGTGAAAATGTTATTACTGGACATTAATTGTAGAAATTTTCATGCTCAATCTTTTCCACTTGGAATTTTCTGTTTAAATGGTATCTGAAGCCTGATAATTGGGAATCTAAAATCAAACTTTGCATAGATGGGGGAGCTCCTGAAATTTTCACAGATATGGGACTCGTGGCGGTTGGTAGAGCTTAATTATGACTATTTTAGTTGTAAATTTGATCAAAATCGTTGGAGCCGTTTTCGAGAAAATCGCGATAACCCTGTTTTTGACAATCTTTTTGCAATTTTAGTCGCCATCTTGAATAGCATTTGATTGAAATTGTTCGTGTCTTATATTGTAAGGACCTTGAGTTCCAAATTCCTAGTCATTCCGTTAATTGAGAGATGAGATATCATGTACACAGACGCACATACACTCATACACACACACACACACGCACCACACATACAGACCAATACCCAAAAACCGCTTTCTTGGACTCAGGGGACCTTGAAACGTATAGAAATTTAGAAATTGGGGTACCTTAATTTTTTTGGAAAGCAATACTTCCCTTACCTATGGTAATAGGGCAAGAAAAGTAACAATAAAGAATGATAATATGCAGAGACACCTGCAGTTGCAGTCATAGAGTCGTATTTGGTAAACGTGTAGTAGTTATTGCAGTCGACTGAACGACTGTTATACAATAATGGAGTGTCTATTATAATGGATTGAATGCCTATTTTGCTGTTACCACAACCAAGTGGAAGGAAACATTTTTTTTCAAAAGAGAGGAAGGGTTCCTTCTCCTTAGGCACAACGCTCTTAGCGACAAAAACAACTTTATGTTTCAAATTATCATGCAAAGAAACTTGCCAAATTATATTTAACCTTCCGGCAGTCGCGCTGTTGTGAAAAGTACAACAGTGTCAGTTTTTTTGCTGCACAAAACTATTGAATGGGGTGGTGTCAGTGAATGAGTCACCTATGCATTTCAAAACTTTCTCCCCATCACTCCACTGAGTTGTAGTATCAACCGAGCAATGGTTCAGTCTTTAGGTGCCATTTAGTCGCGACAGTGCATAAGATAGGGAAAGACTGTATACGGGGACTGTAAACGAACCAATAACACTACTTTGCTCGGTGTACCTTATTGGGCTATGAAATGGTAATCATACAAATGGTGTGAAATAATCTAAAAAGATACAATTAGTTCATATGTTTTGACAGTAAACAGAGTACATTATACTTGGAAAATTGGATGTTGTAAAAAATACAACACGCGACTGCTCGTGTGATTGAGTAGGGCGCGACTACCGGTAGGTTAAGACTAGCATGTACTCCGCGTAACATGTACTCCGCAAGGGTCCAATTTGAAACTTGACAAACTGAAATCTTGGAGGATTTAAAATAGGCCTTCAAACATCCACGATAAATTAAGTATCTATAAGAAGAATTTCAAGTTAATTAGTCCAGTAGTTCAGACGTAATGATGCATCATTCGTAAATTTCCTATCCCGTACGTGTATGTATAATTGAGGCGGTATACGGAAAAAGGGCACATAGAACTATAAGCCCTTTTTCCGGAGATTGCTTCATTAGATCGGCCATTTTGTTTTGCATATAAACTGAAAATCTCAAACAAAAATCTTGAAAACTGATGTTGGTACAACTGTTAATAAACAGCTGTGTCAAGGAGGGATTTGGTGGTCAGTGAAGCTATTTTTCCCTATGTTTCTGTCAAAACCTTCATCAAAGTCAAATAAGTTCACCATCATGGAATATGTTATTATGAAGATAAAACAAGATCGTTCTTTGCTGTGCTCTGAAAGCTTCAATACTGTGAATTTCAAATCATTCAAACCTATGTAACCTGCTATGCATACTCCGATATTGATTTCTTTCAACAAATATATTTTAATAAAATGATTGAAAACTTTTTTATATGTATATAACTTTCTAATTTGAGGGAAATACAGCATTTAGCATTGAAAAACATGTGTTCTATAGTTGATCAAACCCAAATTTGTACAGAATAGATTTGTCTTTGGAAAAAAGGGCACATACAAGCAACTTTTCAAACATATTTATTGCAATAAATTAGAAATATAATCATGTATCATTCTCGATCAACATGAGATCAATATAATGAATTTTGATTTGGTACTAGAAGAATTTTCAATTCAATTATTATGAAATACATTGATTCATTCAAACTTAAAACTTAAATGCGATTTTCTCAAAACACAATTTTGCTCTATGTGCCCTTCTTCCGTATACCGCCTCAATTATTGTGCTGATTGTTTCCTTCTTTTTATTATAGAATGGACTAGATATTTGAAAACTGATCACTTATGAATCTGCTACCAAGTTGATCACTGGTACCAAGATGAGATATTTTAATAGTAGGATGACCGGAGCGTAGAGTAATCGACCAAAACATAGATTTTGATAAATTCTGTTTCCCAAAAATTTGTGCGGAGGAGCTCAATTTTTTCAATTCCAATTTCATTCAACAATTCTATTGATGCGAGAATGTTATGGAACTGTGTCATTCACTGTTTCACAAGAACAGGTTTCATGTTCGAACAAAAGATTCTTCTCAATGAACTTTCTCATCATCTAAAAAAGTTGAACATTTGTTCAAAAAAGATAAATCTCCATTTTATAATTATCATGTCATAAAGTGAATGGAAAATTTCTTGGAACAGACCGCTCCAACCATTCCATTTTGATGTTAATTGAGATGGAAGATAAGGTGGAGTTTTTTAAAGAGATCATTGCGCCAGAATTATTCAAAAGCTTTTATGCGAGATAAGCCAAAGAGCTTTGTTCATATCCTTGTAATGTCATGGGAATGATACACTCTTTACGGAGAATAGTTTCTACCTCGTATTCTTTTTACCATTGCTGTAAAGCTCCAGAAAAATGTTTTCTTGAGGAAACAAGAACGCTGTGCCCTTACATAATACAATGGAATTATGCTCTGCAATATCAATAAAAAATCCGAATACTTCACGTGCAAACACTCCTTCCCTAATGTAATAAGAATTTAATATTTGTAATGCAAGAAAGGAATTCTTTCCGTCGCTGAAGCTTCTATTCTCCGCTGTCTTGTAAAAACGCTCGCATTTCTTTACAAAGCTAATTGAAGTCTCATGCTAGACGCTCATGGAAACATGCAAATTTAAAACTCTCCTTCAATAATTTTGATTTTTCAAGGCAATAATAAAATCATCTTTTTATAATCATTCTCCCTGAAAAATCGAAACGCCCTTAGAAAATACTGATCTGGGCACTTGTATGGAGCCCAGACTCTTCTACAATAATACTAGGCTACTAATAAAAGAATACTATTGCTGTCATCCGGGGGGAGGGGGGGATGTATCCCCCCGAAATGGAACCTGAATTTTCTGTGACAGGATCAGCCACAAAAATTAGCATCTAATGCTATATTTTCGTTATAAATTGAACTATGTAAGTCGTGAAATATAATATAAGGGATGAGAGAATAGCTCTGCAATAGCAATGATAATGAGCAATTTCCCTATAGACAGTGAGTGGTCTAGTGTGTAGGGACTAGATAGCAGGGGATAGTGAAACTACGAATACCACTTCAAAGTTAGTTTACGTTTCTCCATCTATTATTATGAAGAAATTGAATAAAGCTTATATTGCTCTAGTTGATTATAGTTTATTCAGTTTCATGCATATCCGTAAACAAAGCTCCAGCAGCTTTTTCTAGAGAGTACCCCACCAATTTCACAGTTAGTTATGATGAACGGGCATAGTTTCTACCGTTGACAGTCGGGACATACCCCTCTAATATTTGAAAAAAATCCATCCCCCCCCTCAAAAAATGTAAGTTTGAAAACATTCAAGTAAAAATCATTTAAATTTGAAAAAAAATTAAACAAGTGAAAACTAAGCTTATAAAGTTGGTTGAAATAGTGCCTTATGGAGCCAAAATTTAAGCATTCAAGCTTGTTATCTGATAATGAGTAGGCCTTCTACAAAATCACAATTTTTTTAAGCAATTGACTGACTAATTAAATTCTACTCCATTCCATTCTATTTGTTATTTGATCAAAAACCCATAGACCTATTCAATGTTCAAGGGAAAATCGAAATAATAAGTGGTCTACTGATCACCAAAAAAACTTGAATGGAATGTTTGTTTTCAAGTGGAAATTGCGTAAAATCGCACCAAATTGAAGGTATACTATTTTCACTATTTTTCGTGGGAGACCCCCGGACCTCCTTTTAGTGGGAGGTATTCTATACCCCCCACACCCCCCGGTTTGTCCATCAAAGTTTAGGTTCTTTCTACTCCAATGCAATGATCCCCCCAAATTTTTGTTGTGGCTACGCCACTTATTGCTATGATGGATGGATTCATCAATAATACAGTGATAACCAGTGGAATGACTAGATTATTCAAGAGGAAGTGGAGATTAACATGAGAGAGTAAAAGAAACACAGTTTAAATTTTGTATCATTCACAACATTCCTATTGTCTCATTGTTCTCATGTCAAATCCTACTCTCTAAAAGTCCAAATGACCTACCGGTACTCAACAAATTTTATGGGAAAGTTTAGAAAGCTGCCAAAAGAGAGACAGGATTATTGAATCCTCCTGAAAGAGAGTAAGAGGTATGAGGTAGAGTGAGAGCACTAACTATTAACAGCATTGATGATCGAAAATGACTAGACATCATTCAAAATAATAAAAACTCTAATTAACAAAAATTTGAGCGAAAAAGTTTTTTCCAACCCTGCCTCTGAACCTCTGAATTCCGTAACACAAGAAGCAAGCCGTTATATCATCGAATATCACATTTATTGACCGATCGAAGTGAGGTCTAAGATTCAAGTTGATGGTTTTGCATTTCTCTTTGTGTTTAAATGTTTATATGTTGCGCATTTACAGCGAAACGCAGCAATAGATTTTCATGAAATTTGACAGGTTTTTGAATTTCGACGTATATATAAGGTTCTTTAAAATTTTACATTTTAAGGATAATACAAAAGGAAAAGGAGTATCCTTTGAACACCAATAAATATTACCGTAGAATATAGACAATAGAAATTATTCATCATAAATCAGCTGTCTAGTGGACTATAATACTACCTGTTCCAAAACATCGAACATCTTGAAAATGTATCTTACCATCAACGTTAGTAGACAGTTATTGTCCACAAACTTTGTCTTTCCATAAGCTGAGGCCATGATTATAGTTTGGAGTTATTGATAAAAATTTTTTTTTACATTTTCCTTCTTAATATGATGATTAAAATTGCAACAAATATTATTGGAAAGAAATTGATTTCTAAAATCATGAAAAGAGGGAAATGATATTTGTAGGAAATCAGCATTATGGTAGCTTTTTTGTTAATTTCAACACACCGATTTTTCGCCAACACGACAACACAGAATGTTCTCTGATGGGTTGATTGGATTGGCGTATCGACGGCAGCCAGACCTGATAACAGCGCTCACACTCACATTCCGGGACGACACGTCACGGTACGATAGGACAGATGAAGCTCTATGTTTATTTTGGATGTTTTTCTAGACATTTTTAATTGATAAATTATATAATATTTTTTTAGAAAACATAACAACAGGTCAATGTAACTTACTGAGCGCGAGTTCTACTGTTCACAGAACTACTAGTTTATTATTAAAAAATAAATAATTATAATAAATCAGAGACCAAATTCCATACAAAACAGAAACGAAGCTGACAAAAGCATGAGAAACCATATCATAACAGCTGTTAACCGAATTTCAAGAACTATTCAATCAAGATCAAACATCTCTGATCACCTCTGTCAAGGAGAAATTCCTTTTTTGCCAGCTTGCCTCGCTCAAATATTACAATAGCCATGAAATATTATCATAGAGAAAAGATAAGGTTTGCATAGCTCCACGAAAAAAATCTACTAGATCTATTGGCTTGTTTTAACAGTGAAATTTGGAACATAAACGCTCTCTACCATGTTAACATATGCTGTCTTTTCTCTATTATATTATTCAAAATTGAAAACATTGGCAATGAATGTTATAATTGATGGTAGTATACACACAGATAAATTTTTAAACATCATATTCGAAAACAGAAGGGTATGAAATCTGGAATTAATGTACTAGTAGTTCTGTGAACAGTAGACCTCGCACTCAGTAAGTTACATTGACCTGTTGTTATGTTTTCTCAAAAATTAATTAATGATGTATCAATTTAAAATGTCTGGAAAAAAATACAAAAAAATCTGGTGTGGCACACTCACATAACTTTCCTTGCCTTTATGGAAATTGATCACCTGACGACGCTAGTGTTCACGCACATCTCAAGTCTACAATTCAAAGATCTGAGTCAGCTGGTGACAGGATAATAACGCTGGACAAACATTAGGTCTTCTATCTCTTCATAGTGAATGATTCAATAAAATCAACAGTTGCCAACAGTTTTCAATAGAATAATCACATTTTCTCGAATTTCGAGCTTATTTTCAATTTTAGGTGAAAATGTTACTTAACATTAATTGTAGAGATTTTCATGCTCAATCTTTTACACTTAAAATTTCTTGTTTAAATTGTATCTGAAGCCTGATATTTGGGAATCTGAAATCAAACTTTGCATAGATGAGACGGAGCTCCTAAAATTTTTACAGATATGGGACTTGTGGCAGTTGATAGAGCTTATCAATTACTATTTTAGGTGTACATTTTATCAAAATCGTTGAAGCCGTTTTCGAGATCCTAATATTGTAAGAACCTTAAGTTCTAAATTTCAAGTCATTCGGTCAATTGGGAGATGAGATATCGTGTACACAGACGCACATACACTCATACACACACACACACACACACATACAGACCAATACCGAAAAACCACTTTTTTGGACTCAGGGGAACTTGAAACGTATAGAAATTTAGAAATTGGGGTACCTCAATTTTTTTTGGAAAGCAATACTTTCCCTACCTATGGTAATAGGGCAAGGAAAGTAAAAACATAGAGCTTTCTGTCCTATCGTACCGTGACGTATCGTCCTGGAATGTGAGTGTGAGTGCTGTTATCAGGTCTGGCTGCAACTATCTACAACGTTGATGGAAAGATACATTTTCAAGATGTTAGATGTTTTTGATCGAGTAGTATTATAGTCCACTAGACAGCTGCTTTATGATGAATAATCCTAAGGTCTGATTTTTACGGTAATATTGTTGTTCAAAGGAGACTCCTTTTCCTTCTGTATTATCCTTAAAATGCAAAATTTCAAAAAACCGTATGTATACGTCGACACGAAATTCAAAAAGGAACATACCTGTCAAATTTCATGAAAATCTATCGCTGCGTTTCGCTGTAAATGCGGAACATATAAACATAAAGAAAAATACAAAACCGTCGACTAGAATCTTAGACCTCACTTCGCTCGGTCAATTAGACTGAAACTAAGCTCCATTCAATTACTCCTATTAAACGGGCTCGACGAACAGCACAAACTGAATATACTTATCGAAACGTTTTGATTTCCAAACTCTGCAATACCAAGTTTTGCTTTTATTTGTTTGTTGCAGTTTACATCCAACTGCGGAATGTTATTTAGCCATTGTGCAGTTGAGTGTTGTGAGAGTAGTTTTGGCGGTGGTGGTGATGGAGGTGGATGTGGTGGTGGAGGTGGATGTGGAGGTGCAGGGTGCAGCGGATAAGTCATGTTCGAGTTCATACAAATTGCTTCATTCATATTTTATGTAGTAGAGGAAGTGGTGGGAATTGCAGTATTTGAGCGTTGTTTCATCAATTCGGTTGATTGAAAAGTTTCGAATGCGAATTCGGTTTAATGGAAACAGACTAGCCGCAGTACTAAGCCAACTCGAGCTAAGCTCATTCGTTTGAAATGGTTGTGTATTCCCCATCTAGTTCAAAACCCTGTTCCAACTTCTAAGTACGTGAAGCTCGTGAAATGGTGGATCAACTTACACTGCTACTAAATCCTATGTGGGAGCGCATCATTTTCAAGCTGTAATTGACCAGGTTAATGAAGCGAATGCAAAAGTTAGCTCACGCTTGTAATAAATGTTGAAGAGGGATTTAAAATTATATAGCTCCAGAAACATTAAAAGTTTGTTAATTCCGTAGAAATCATATTTGCTTAAGTGAATCAAGAATGACTTGAAATGTTCAACAAATGGCATTGAATCAAGTACTTGATGGAGAAGCAATAGAGGAGCGCAATTTAATGTGAATATTATGTATGGAATGGAAATAAGTCAACAAGTTTTGAAATTCCAAGAGTTTTAATTTTTTGGTATACATGATTTTACGAGAACAAATAAACAGAAACTGTTCAAATTTAGTACAGAAGCTAAGCTAGAGTGTAATAATGTTGTGTTAGAAGGAATTTGAAATAACGCCAAAGATACGCCCAAAATCTGCGTTTTCCAGCGTTTTTTGCGCTTTCCCTGCTTTATCAAGAGCAAATGAACAGAAAATGTTCAAATTCACTACAGATGCTCAGCTGGGGTGTAATAATGTTGTGTTAGAAGGAATTTGAAATAGCGTTTTTTGCGCTTTCTCTGCTTTATCGAGAGCAAATGAACAGAAAATGTTCAAATTCACTACAGATGCTCAGCTGGGGTGTAATAATGTTGTGTTAGAAGGAATTTGAAATAACGCCAAAGATTCGCCCAAAATTAGCGGTTTTTTGCGTTTTCTTAGTTCTTTGATCAAGTAATACACAGAAAATGCTCAAATTTGGTACAGAGGTTTAGCTAGGGTCTAAAAATTTTGTGATGAGGTGGCTTTAATATTTCATCAAAGATAAGTAATTTGAAATAACGCCAAAGAAAAGCCCCAAATTTTGTGTTTTTTGCGCTTTCTCAGCTTTATCGAGACCAAATGAACAGAAAATGTTCAAATTTACTACAGAAGCTCAGCTGGGGTGTAATAATGTTGTTTTAGAAGGAATTGAAATAACGCCAAAGATACGCCCAAGATCAGCGTTTCTCCAACGTTTTTCCCAGCTTTTCTGCGTTTTCTCAGTACTTTGACTTTCTGATGGAATGAAGCATGCTCAAATGAAAAATGCAGGCGAGCGAAGCGAGCCCGCTGATCTCATTTTTGGGCGATCCAGTCGGAGGTCCAGGGGGCGGAGCCTCCTGGCTAGATGGATATGGCGAGCGAAGCGAGCCTGACGGCTTGTTTATTATATTCGTCATGGAATTATGGAAAACTTGATAGATATTTTACGTATCTATTGTACGATTTTCAAACTCAAAACCTTGAAAATAGAAAAAAAACTTTGAGAGCAAGATTCATCTATACTGATTAACTGTTGTATAAATTTGATCAACTAATATAATGATCACTTAATTGACTGTTATCTCATATTTTGGTGTTTCTCTATGAATACAGTAGAACTCAAAATTAATGGGGACCGGGTCCCATTCGGATAATCGGGGATTTTTTTTAGATTGCCATTGGAGAGAAAAAAATCGTTTTGATATTGCACTATTTTTTTATTGAATTAGGTGAAAGAAACATGATATTTTCACATGTTTTAAATATAAATGGAATGTACTTATGTCAATAAACATCTCCGACTCATACCACGTGTTGTGCCTACACTGATTTCGCGGAGGGAAGGACAATAGCATAGAGAAACGATAGCATAGAGAAACGATAGCATAGAGAAACGATAGCATAGAGAAACTATAGCATAGAGAAACGATAGCATAGAGAAACGATAGCATAGAGAAACTATAGCATAGAGAAACGATAGCATAGAGAAACGATAGCATAGAGAAACGATAGCATAGAGAAACGATAGCATAGAGAAACGATAGCATAGAGAAACTATAGCATAGAGAAACGATAGCATAGAGAAACTATAGCATAGAGTTTCTCTAAAGTTTCTCTATGACAATAGTGAGCGAAAGCGCAAACACTGGCTTTGCGGGGGGAAGAGTAATAGCGCAGTTGGACTTTTTTCGAACAAATTTTTTTCTGAAAGTGATTTGGATAGTCGGAGTTCGGATAATTGAAGTTCTATTGTAGATAGAATAAGAGAGGTGCTCCAACAGTTTGTTTCCAAGAGTCTTTATGTTTGAAAATATTGTGTTTGCTTTGAAACAAGTGAAGAGTCAAATGTTAGATAATTGTCATATCTACAAATAAATTTAGGTATTCTGCAGAAGAATTTTCAATGACTATTCTTCATAAAATAAAAAAACCAGATCTCGAGTTTTCAATCGCAAGGCTCATATATGAGAGGTCAAGAATCTCAGACAAACTCCTGAAATTATTATTTTTCATAATGATCAAGCGATCAGTATGATCCAGAACTGAAAAAGGCTGGAGCTGAGATACCTTCTATCCTTTCTTGCGTTCAAAATTCAAAGTTTACTCTCAGAGATCATCTCAGGACAGAAAATCAATCGAAAGTAGCTTACGAGAAGCTTTGGAAAATTCATTGTGTAATGAATTGCACTCAGAACGTTGACTAAATTATCGAATCAAAACTTAATCTTATTGAAATGTTAATGAGTTTAAAATCAGTGTTGTTGTTGCTATTGTGAATGAGAAAATCGCTTTATAAATTAATGATAATATTGTCTACCACTTAGGCTCTGCCTGAATGGTTTACTAAATACAAGTGTAACAAATTTATATTAGCTTCAAGATAATGGAAGTATTGATGATTCTAGCAGCTGCTGAATATCAGAGTTGCATGATCAAAACTGTCTCTGGATCACAGAGTTGCAGCAGTAGCACATCCTTTGCTGTAGCTCCCTTCTGGTCTGGTAGTGAATACATATTCATCAGCTCAGCACTTTGGAACAAGGTGTTAACAACAGATTCCTGATTTGAATTCCTCTGTGTTCTGAGGTCAGCTGACTTGAGGGCTTGTATCTCACAGTACACCCCAAGCAGATAATCCTATAATGCGTATCTTGTCATAATGTGGGTTGATACCAAAGTCAAGACTCAATAATTCAGAATATGAGTTTCAAATTCTTATACAATTCTTATATGAGCTTCAGTATAGTATAATCCTTCAATTACTATAGTGAGGTCCACGTTATAATGGCAGTGTAGAATGAAAAAAACGTTGCCGATCTTCTGTCTTGTCAAAGCCTTTTATAGACGGTAGCTGATGCAGGTTTATTGATGTAATATTAACGGTTCATTCTCGTTTAAAATAATCAATTATCCTATTAATATAATATATTGAGCGAGCAATTTCTATATTTATATGATTATCTGGTTTTATGAGAGACAGAATTATGTTCAGCTGTGTAATCAATCAGCCTGTCTCACGAGAAATATTATCTAGAAATTTTAATCGACTTGATCAAAATAATCTGATTAGTTGACATGACATGGTACTTCATGATAATGGATATATATATCATGGTTGAATCTAAAAAGAGTTTTATAGTTCTCAACTATTGGTTGTGATCGTATTTGGTATGGTTTCCTCTACCTCACACTTCCATATACTTTGTATATCATTCTAAATTGGAGTATAACATAATTTTCGAAGTTATCCATTATTTCACAGTTGTAAGTGATTAGTGAGTTTTTTTTTGTTATTCAATTTGGTTTGTAAACAATCTAAATTAGAAATTTTCTGCTTTTAAAATTTTATACTAAAAATTGGACCTGAATTCAAGTGTATGGGAACATAACCTATTTTTTGGTACTATTTATAGTATATAAATCAAATTTCGGCGAAGAAACAGTTTTGGGCTGTGCCTGTGAGTCCTTCCCCAATTATTTAAATAATGTGTTATTATTTTATGTATTATTAGCTCGGTACCCCGATATTATTTTATCAAGCAAGAAATTATGTTTTTCCAATAATTTTATAATGAATTTTCATAATTAAGATGAAATATTTCGTTAATTAATTGTTAATTCTACATTGTTAAAATACGATCCGAAAACAGAGCAAAACGGGAAAGAGATAGTGCTATCCGCTTTGTTGAATGATAGACAAGGATAGCAATATCTTTGCTAATCTAACACTGCCATTATAACGTGGACCTCACTATATACTTCAGAGTCTCTACATTATTCAATATTCTACTGCGGTACAGAAGTATAGCGAGAGTTTTTTTGGACATGATTTTCCAGTTTTTCTTCTACAACATAGAATTTAATCAGACTCGCATGATCAGAATAGGTATCGTGTAATATGAGAAGAAATTACTTGAGGTTTTATGAGCTATAAATGATATGTGTTTTACAAACAGTCTACAATCATAGGCCTACTTTATACTTCCTCAATGATATAAGTTTGTGAATAATTTTGAATATCGGGGGATCGAGCTTCGATCTGGGGAGTACAAAATCATAAAAAATGTATCAAGAAAAAAATGAAATTCTAATATATTTATACTTCATACAGAAAGGGTCTATCTAACCAAAGTGGATTAAGGATATCATCTAGGATTAATTCCTAGAGAAATGCAAAAATTTCTCTCACAAATTAATACACAGTTGTTAATACAACATTTAAATACAATAATCGTTTCAGAATTATACTAGCAGCAATTTTCAATAGACGCTACCAGTTTACATTCATTCTATACATAAATTTCATAATATAGAGGTAAGAGTTGCTGAATAAAATAAATAATAATAATTATTATTATGCTATCTTTTCTCTATGTGTATACCTGTCGTATCATATGTTCCTTTTCTGGATTGATTAATAAATTTTCAAATTTATATTAATATCGGGGACCGAGCTTAGCTCTGGAGTACAAAAGCATAAAAAATGTATTACGAAAGAAGAAATTTTAATAACGTTCATACAGAAATGTTCTATCTAATCACAGTAAATTGAGATTAATTCCCAGAGGAGTGCAAAAATTTCCTTCACAGAGACCCAGTTGCACAAAAGCCGGTTAAATTTTAATCCTGATTAATTTCACGTAAACCAAATCAGAGAAGATCATTTCAAAAAGATGGCTTATCTGATTGGTTCTTCTGGAATTAATCAGGATTAAAATTTAACCGGCTTTCTGCAACCAGCACTGAGTACCTGATTAAATGATTACATAAGTTCAACAGCTGAATTATAATTTTGTCTCATTACCATACACATGCACTCGCTCACTCAATTCCATCATCGACAGACGACAAAATTTCCAGCTGCTTTTCCAAGGACGTATTTATCCTTCTTATGTCCTTCAGCGAGTTATCCCAGGGTTGAGACCTAGTGTAATCGAATTTTCATATCATAAACCTACTTTGATCCAAAGTTCGTGAGAATCGTTGTAGCCGTTTTCGAGATCCGGTCACATACAGATATATAACCTTATAACATCTAAACAGAAATTGCTCGTTTAAAGTATAGGATAGGATAGAATGTATTTACAGATGTAAATAACTGAGATGTTGCATTTATTCAAATGCTAATGAATTATTAATTATTAGAAAAAAAATGTTTTGAATAGTAGCGCTCATCGAATTTCCATATGGCTGTTTAGTTGTTTAAATGTTTACCCTGTTGTCAATATTTGCAGTAGCAGAAGTCTTCGGTGTGGTTTACTGCATTTATTTTGGATTTTTGTTTAATAATAATCAGAATGTTTTCAATAGGAGAAAAATGAAGAATTCCAATGGATTATGGTATTGTGTAGACATTAAAACAAGTATTATGTAGAAACACATCCTCCTGAGTAGAAGTTAAAGTAGAGAAAGTTCATTAACGTTTTGCAAATTATAAATGCCAGGTTTTGTACATAAGTTATGTAAGCCCAACAAAGACTGGAAGACTGGATACGATAATAATAATTCTCTCACCTACATTCACTGTTAGAATAAACTTTCAGTTAGTGCAATCTCCAAGCAGCTTACAAGATACTGTATTCTCTCGCTACCAACAACTCGCTGCAAATTTCGGTGTTGATAAGAAATTTGTCTTATTCGTGCTCTAGGCTGAATTATTGATCCAAGTTCAAAGATTGTTGTTAGCTAAGTTCCGTCTTGAACTGAAGTTATTCGTTATTATTTGAGAAAGTTGAAGTATAAGTTGTAGGAAGTTGAACGATAATATTCAAACAAATGGCTTCCTGGTTGTTACATTGTGTAGGATGATGAATAATAATTATCTTCAATCATTGATTGAGTTTCATAATTAATCTCAATGGGCTGTATTCACTCTGTAACTTGGAACAAGCTTTTAGAGCCTTTGAGAGTAAGAATAGTCATTTTAATGAATAGGCCCATCACTCTTATCAAAAATAAGAGCAGAATCACATCCTTCCCTGATTGAGAGTACTTCAACCTTTCATGTGCCATTGATTGATCAAACAACTCAAATCTCATGTTCCGGACAATTATCTGAGATCATCTTACTTTGCTTTCTTCCAAAGTATTGCTACATTTATGGCATACTAATGTGGGGTAATAGTTTTCATACTGAGAGAATTTTATTGTTAATTGGCCAGGGTATTATTTACTGGTTCTGATAGATCAGTACTTGCAAAGCCCCTTTTTATTTATCTAAATATAATGACAGTGGTCAATTATTGATAGACGTAATATTATTGATAAACATACAGACGTGAAAATTATCAAAAATAAATCTAAAATAATCAAACAGACGTAAAATTATGATAGACAGTCCTATACACGTAAAGAAAAATTCATCAAATTTGAAATTGAG
>NC_052505.1:87678937-87715034 GCF_014356525.2 Nilaparvata lugens
CCTTTGTAGAATTCAATAACACACTGGTTTTTGAATTCCATATCTCAACTTTTCCATTTATTAATGGGAGCAGCTTATCGCTTCGTAATAAGACTCCAATATTATCCTCTCAAATAATTTTTGAACTTTACTTTCAGAAATAAAATATAATGCTACTCCTTAATAAATGATAATGCTGTATCAATAAACCCTTTTTAGCTTTCACAATATTCTTTGGAGCTACAACTTCAAATTACTAGTATTAAACGTTTATTATATGAAAGTAAAACTCTGAAGAGTTTTACGGTCGATAAGCATTAAAAGTGAGATGACGTTATTGCATTGACTTTCAATGAGCTATCAGCTCGATATAATTATTGAATTTGTATGTAGCTATTGCGAGATTGAGTGAACTGTTCCGGACAATCATTA
This sequence comes from Nilaparvata lugens, assembly GCF_014356525.2. Taxonomy (NCBI): domain Eukaryota; kingdom Metazoa; phylum Arthropoda; class Insecta; order Hemiptera; family Delphacidae; genus Nilaparvata; species Nilaparvata lugens. Next base: position 87,679,349 of record NC_052505.1, read on the forward strand.
TAATATGTTCATGGTATAGCAGAAGTTTGAAAGTACGTATTTTCTGAATAAAGTATTGTCTTAATAATAATTATTGGTTTCCACTGTTCACGCTCCAGCTATCTATTATATGTATATTCATATTTATTTTTATCTATTCATTAATTCATTCATTCTCATGTCGAGGGTTAAGGGAGGGTAAGAGATGATTCGACCTACAGTTTCAGGTTAATTTCGAACTACCGGGAGCTTTGCTAGCAAATCTGGTCTTTAAGGCTGCGCAAAGGCTAAAAATAAACTTTCTACTCGTGATATTTTTCAAAGTTTTCCGATTTGTATATCATCAAGCTATCAAAATGAAAAAGTTTTCTCAGGGAAACATTTTTTTTCCTATCATTACTTTTTGAGATATGAGCGCCTAAAGTTAAAATATTTGGGACAGAACATTTCAAGTTCGGTAAGATATTTAGATCCATAAGATTTAGATGATAAATTCTCATGGTATTTTTGATCTAGTGAAACAAAAATTTTTCTGAAAATATCAATTTTCAAGATAGTTATAAAATTTACTAAAAATAACTTTTAGTTGAGTTATTTTTGGTAAATTGAATAACTTTTTCAAAAATTCTGTTTTACTAATTCAACAATACCATAAGGCTGTGCAAAGGCTAAAAATAAACTTTCCACTCGTGATATTTTTCAAGTTTTCCGATTTGTATATCATCAAACTATCAAAATGAAAAAGTTTCCTCAGGAAAAATTTTTTTCTGATCATTACTTTTTGAAATATGAGCGCCTAAAGTTTAAATTTTGGGACAGAACATTTCAAATTCGGTTCAATTTTTAAGAGAGATTTTTTTCTGATCATTACTTTTTGAAATATGAGCGCCTAAAGTTTAAATTTTGGGACAGAACATTTCAAATTCGGTTCAATTTTTTCATTTCAAATTTTTAAGAGATAAATCCATGAGACTCAGAGGATAGATCTTCATGGTATTGTTGATCTAGTAAAACAAAAAATTTCTAAAAATAGCAATTTTTGAGAAAGTATTCAATTTACCTGAAAATAACCTTTTGGTAAATTGAATAACTTTCTCGAAAATTGCTTTTTTTAGAAATTCTGTTTTACTAATTCAACAATACCTTGAAGAATCCATCCTCCAAATCTCATGGATTTATCTCTTACCGAACTTGAAATGTTCTGTCCCAAAAATTTAAACTTTAGGCGCTCATATCTCAAAAAGTAATGATCGGAAAAAATGTTTTCCTGAGAAAACTTTTTCATTTTGATAGCTTGATGATATCAAAATCGAAAAACTTTGAAAAAAATCACGAGTAAAAAGTTTATTTTTAGCCTTTGCACAGTCTTAACAGACACCCTTCCAATATTCTACCAATAGCACGACGCTTAATCTATGAAATAAAACGTACCTACCTGCAAGGATAACCACTCATTTTCAAAAGTATCTTTTTCTTCTTTCCAGGATTAGGCGATTTTGCCTGTTCCGGACCCAAAGGATATAACCACAGAATAAATAAACTGGCTTAGTAGCAGTCTTAATAACTTCATAAATTTCACACTTACCATCTTTTTAGATGTCCACCAATATTAATGTCTATATTTCATGACAGCTTTTGGAATTCATCATCTGGCATCCGTACAATAGCATATATTTTGTGAAGAGGATTTCTTTTCAAGTGTATCTCACATCCTTAAAGTATCAGGAACGCCGATTTTCCAAGTTCTCACGTTGATGCTGTGAAAAGGAATTTCGCTCTTGTCGATCTTAGCCACACGCAAACTTTTGAAAGTTACGACACACTCGAAAGCTATGATGAGATATGGCTGTATGGAGTCTATTCAGGGCTGCATTTTCACATGCTTTATTTACTGATGTGGAAAGACAAGGTGGAACAGATTCTTGCACACTTTCCAGCATGCATTTCGCTCTTTCACACTTTTGCAGCTATCTTTCAATGTAAGGTGGAGAGGAGCCAGCCACAGCAAATCCCTATTTCATGAAGATACGGAGGCAACAGAGAATAGATATTCTGATGCGAGGGTCGAGGAGTTCCACTTTTATCAACGCCGGCCATTGTGGGGTTCGCTCACAAGTACACTCAACCCTGTCCCTCTCACACCCTCCTTGTCACACTGCCTTCCATACGCCACACTCAATTTCCAGCCTCTGCTTATTCTGGCCCTCCTCACGAGTCGATCTCGCCTCTGAATACGACAAATCCCAAGATTCAATATGGCCAGCTTTGTACCTCCACCATAACCCATTCACATTCAAACGAAATGATCACACATACAATACTGCTGTCGACAGTTGGATAACACTGATAAATAACAGGCTTATTGATGGCCACCGTTCACTGGCAAATGAATTTTCAACAAACGTTATCCTCGCATAATAGACTCAGGAATTGATTCCAAATAGACTCTGTAAAATCAATTCGTGGGAGTGATTTTATGCTGCAGTCAACCTGAGTATATTTATAGTCTATATTGTACTTCTGTACTGAATTATCATTTTTATCAACAAAAATGATTCCATCTTGAGTAATCTAATCAAATCCACTTGTTCCAAGAGTTACATTGTTATTTATTTGGAAAATCTCAACAAAAATATTTTTATTGATAATAGAGGATAATAATATACTTACTACTTCTATCCATAAATCATATTAATAGATCTTTCATATTAGATAGATATTTCTCTTCATTATTCCTCTAATAAAGTGTATCCTTATTTTTATCTCTCGATCATTTCAATGATGTACTTTTTTTAAATAAAGAATAATCAAATTCAGTGACACCTGCAGTTTCAGTCGTAGAGTCGTATTGGAAATGAGTGCAGTAGTTATTGCAGTCGACTGCTTCACTGTTATACAATAATGAAGTGTCTATTATATTGGATTAAATGCCTATTTCGCTGTTACCACAACCAAGTAGTAAAAAATATATTTTTTCTACAGATACCTTGAAAAGTGACCATTTCTGCACTGATTGCAGGCTGCAAAGAATCACTTTACCGCTCTAGTGCGCAAAGTATTACTTTGCGTACTCCAGATTTGCAGCATGACAACGCAAAATAGTTAGTAGGTTATATGGAGCACCAGTGCAGGAAAATAAAAATTAAGTTGGTAACCAATTCTTGGTTACCTATGTCTCAGGGAGTACCGCAGGGTTCAATATTGGGTCCCCTCTTATACCTGGTCTATGTTAATGACATCGAGAGTCACGTCAATTTCAAACTCTCTCTTTTTGCGGACGACACTACAGCTTTAATCACCAGTAGGAACAGTGAATGTTTGATAAGAGAGGCTGAGTGGTGTCTTGCTGAATTAGATTCGTGGTTTGTTCAGAATAGTCTTAGTTTGAACTGCAAAAAAACTAAAGTAATTCCCTTCAGTAGAGACTATAAAAGTTTTGGAATAAACTTGAATACTCAAAGTAGAGTTGAAACTTCTGATTCCACGACATTCTTGGGTCTGTTGGTGGAGAGTGATTCGAAGTGGAAGCTACATATTTCTCATGTCACTGGTAAATTGAATAGAGCCTTGTTTGCATTAAGAGTAATGGCTAGAGTAGGGAGTGAAAAAACTGTTCTTTTTGTATATTATCATGCTTATTTTCTGTCAGTTATGAGATATGGAGTTATTTTTTGGGGAAAAAGTATAGAGAATAATGGAATATTCATACTGCAGAAGAAAGCCATTAGGATAATTTATAAGATTAATACAATGCGCTCTTGCAGACCTTATTTTAAAGAAAAGAGATTGCTGACGGCTCCTGCTATTTATATATTACATTTAGCAATCTTCGTTTTTAAAAATAGACGAATGTATGAGGAGAACCAGGTGAGTCATCCCCATAATACACAATTTAGAGGTTTTGTTTACCCACATCACAGACTAAGCCTGCTGGAGAGTGGCCCGTTTTATATGGGAATGAAAATATTTAATTCAATCCCATCTCACATAAGAGAAATTGATGGCTTGAAGGAGTTCAAAAAAACACTCAGGAATTCCTTATTGTATTGTGTCCGTACAGGTTAGCAGACTTCATTGTTGAATAATGTTTGATTGATGTATGTTATGTGGGATCTGTTATGTTGAAATATGAGGGATGGTAGATATTAGATTAAACTTTGACGTGTCATATACTGCGGGATCGTTGCTCCCTTAATGCAGTTTAATTATTGTGACGAACAAGAAAAGTAAAGTAAAGTAAAGTAATGTCTGTGGTTAGATAAGAATCATCAATGGCTGTATGACTACATATTTATAATAAAATCCCAATCTAGAAATCCAAAACAATAATAATGTTTATCTAAATCATAATTGAATAATAACTTCTCATCATTTAATAATAAATAATGTTTCTTTTCTATTGACAGTAATAATTATTTTAACTCCAATCAATGAGAAATGTAGCAAACACACATTATGAAATTCGAATTTTCAGGTCAAATAATTACCGTTCGAAATCCATGTCAATAAAATTAATAAAATAACATTAGAATATACTGCAATAAAATATTTTCAGTTGACTATGTTATTTTATAAATATTTTTTAGTTTACTTAAGGTATATTTCGGTAATTTTAGTTAACCATAAGTCTAAATATCTAAATACTGTTTTTAGCTGGATGAAACGAAGTTAGGTACGATTCTTCCCGCTAGGTCGCACGCTTGTCGGTTCAGCCATCTTGCAGCTATCCCAATCAGCTGTTGGCATGTATTTTGGATGCGAATTTTTTGTTTTATCTGTATTTTTTCTGATTCTTAAATGAATAAAAATGAGAAATTTGGTTTTTAAATGAATTAAGGTTGTTATTAATAACAGCATCACACACACAAACATTTGATGGATTTCAGCCATCATTTTATCCATAATTACCCACTTTTCATATCCAATGGTAACTGTAGGAAAAATTTAGTGTGAAATACGTGCGCAAAGTTCATCTGCTGCACTCAAGAAGCCATTCCGCCCTCGCCTACGGCTCGGGTGTAAACGTTTCTTTCGGTGCAGCAAACTGTCACTTTGCACACTAGTTACACAAATAACTATTTCCAAAAGAGAGAAAGGGTTCCTTATTCTGTGCCACAAAGCTCTTAGCGACAAAAACAACTTCATGTTCCACATCAATGTATCTCATGCAAAGAAACTTGCCAAATTATATTCAAGACTTGCAGGTAATATGTACTCTGCAAGGGTCTAATTTAAAACTTGACCAACTGAAAACTTGAGATACTGAAATCTTGAAGAATTTAAAATAGGCCTTCAAACTAGTTTATTAATTATTCTTTACTAGTTTTAAATATTTTGGACTCAAAATTGAACAAAAATCATGAAGTGTAGAGATAACCTCTTTTTGGACAATTCCTATCTAAATTTGGGAAAGGAACAATTTGGGCTTTAAGCATGTTGTTTCTTTCCCAATCATTCATAGTTGAGAATGATATTGTATGCAGCAATCCTGCAATGTATAAATAAATAATAATTATCATAATAATATATAAACATCCTGTATATATATATATATATATATAAAAATGAACCAAATTTTGCTCAGCGTCTTCCATCTGGGAGCTTGACGGCTAATAATAATAATAATATATAAACATCCACGATAAATAAGGAATCTATATGCAGAATTTCAAGTTAGTCCAGTAGTTCAGATGTGATTAGGCTACGCATCATATATCCCGTACATGTATAATTGTGTTGATTGTTTCCTTCTTTCTATTATAGAATAAACTAGATATTTGAAAACTGATATGTGAGTGTAGAGTAATCGACCAAAACCTACATTTTGATAAATGCTGTCTCTCAAAAATTAGTGCGGAGGAGCTCAATTTTTTCAATTCCAATTTAATTCAACAATATTCTATTGATGCTAGAGCTAGAATGTTGTGAAACTGTGTCATTCACTGTTTCACAAGAAACAGGTTCAAGTTCAAACTAACGAATCCTCTCAATGAACTTTGTCATCATCCAAAAAAGTTGAACATTTTTAGAATCAGCAATGTTCGAAAAAGATTAATCTCCATTTTTATGATTATCATGTCATAAAGTGAATGGAAAATTTCTTGAACAGACCGCTCCAACAATTCCATTTTGATGTTAATTGAGATGAAAGATAAGGTGGAGTTTTTAAAGAGATCATTGCGCCAGAATTATTCAAAAGCTTTTATGCGAGATAAGCCAAAGAGCTTTGTTCATATCCTTGTAATGTCATGGGAATGATACACTCTTTACAAAGAATAGTTTCTACCTCGTATTCTTTTTACCATTGCTGTAAAGCTCCAGAAAAATGTTTTCTTGAGAAAACAAGAACGCTGTGCCCTTACATAATACAATGGAATTATGCTCTGCAATATCAATAAAAAATCTGAATACTTCACGTGCAAACACTCCTTCCCTAATGTAATAAGAATTTAATATTTCTAATGCAAGAAAGGAATTCTTTCCGTCGCTGAAGCTTCTATTCTCCGCTGTCTTGTAAAAACGCTCGCATTTCTTTACAAAGCTAATTGAAGTCTCATGCTAGACGCTCATGGGAACATGCAAATTCAAAACTCTTCTTCGATAATTTTGATTTTTTAAGGCAATAATAAAATTCTCCTTTTATAATCATTCTCCCTGAAAAAACGAAACGCCCTTAGAAAATACTGTTGTGGGCACTTGTATGGAGCCCAAACTTCTGATATAATACTGGACTACTTATAAAAGAATACTACTACTATGATGGTTAGATAAATAATATAGAGATAAACAGTGGAATGACTAGATTTATCAAAAGGGAAATGAGATCAACATAAGATAAGATTAGATATATATTGACAATTGTTACAAGGCCTATCGTATTATTCACAAAAAAAATTACAATATAAAATTGAAATTAAATCAAACTTATGAAATAAATGTTTATTGAACAGTTCCGCATCAGTAATAATCAATTACAAATATCAAATTAAATAATATGAGAGAATTGAAGAAACACAGTTCTAATTTTGTATCATTCAGAATTTCCCTATTGTCTCATTGTCCTAATGTCCAAACCTTCTACTCTCCAAACGTCCAAATGACCTACTCAACAAATTTTATGGGAAAGTTCAGAAAGCTGCCGAAGAAGATAGGATGGTTGAATCCTTCTGAAAGAGAGTAAGAGGTATGAGGTAGAGTGAGAGCACTAACAATTGACAGAGTTGATGATCGAAAACAATATAGTTCTATTCAAAAAATATTAACTTTAATCAACAAAACATGAAGCGGAATGGTGTTTTCTGAATCTGGCTCTGAACCTCCAAATTCCGTAACTTAAAAAACAATCCATCACATACATCAAATTCAAAATTGTGCGTTTATGTTCTGACCTTTACCTAGAATGCATTGTATTAATAATACATTGAATACATTGTATTCTAGTTTCCTGTATAGGGCTACTTGTAATATGAATATAAAGAAAATAAATAAAAATCTCAGTACCCTTTTTTTAAAATATTTTATCACGACATGTTTCGGTCATTTATGCCATTATCAAGTCAAATGATTTTTATTTATTTTCTTTATATTCATTGTATTCTAGGTACATTGATTCTGATGATTAATTAAAAAACAAAATTTAGCACAAAAGAAGCTGACAAAAGCATGAGAAACCATATCATAACAGCTGTTAACCGAATTTCAAGAACTATTCAATCAAGATCAAAAATCTCTGATCAAAAAAATCTTTTTTTGCCAGGTTGCATAACTCAAATATTACAATAGCCATAAAATATTATCATAGAGAAAAAATAAGCTTTACATAGCTCCACGAAAAAGATCTTCTAGATCTATTGGCTTGTTTTAACAGTGAAATTTAGAACACAAACGCCCTCTACCATGTTATCATAATATGAGCATATATTATTATGCTATCTTTTCTCTATGGGCGATACTCGATGCCATTCTGTGAAAAGAATATTCAATTTTCAAAATTGAAAACATTGCCAATGAATATTGTAATTGATGGTATACACACAGATAAATTTGAAAACATCAAATTAGAAAACAGTAGGGTTTAAAAACTGGAATGAATGTATTAGAATGAAACTAAACTCCATTCAAGTACTCGTATTATACGGGCTCGACTAACAGCACAAACTGGATATACTTATCGAAACGTTTTGATTTGCCAACTCAGCAATACCAAGTTTTGTTTTTATTTGTTTGTTGCAGTTTACATCCAACTGCGAAATGTTATTTAGCCATTGTGCAGTTGAGTGTAGTGAGAGTAGTTTTGGCGGTGGTGGAGGTGGAGGTGGATGTGGAGGTGGATGTGGATGTGGAGGTTGATGGTGGAGGTGCAGGGTGCAGCGGATAAGTCATGTTCGAGTTCATACAAATTGCTTCATTCATATTTTATGTAGTAGAGGAAGTGGTGGGAATTGCAGTATTTAAGCGTTGTTTCATCAATTCGGTTGATTGAAAAGTTTCGAATGCGAATTCGGTTTAATGGAAACAGACTAGCCGCAGTACTAAGCCAACTCGAGCTAAGCTCATTCGTTTGAAATGACTGTGTATTCCCCATCTAGTTCAAACCCCAGTTCCAACTTCTAAGTACGTGAAGCTCATGAAATGGTGGATCAACTTACACTGCTACTAAATCCTATGTGGGAGTGCAACATTTTCAAGCTGTAATTGACCAGGTTAATGAAGCGAATGCAAAAGTTAGCTCACGCTTGTAATAAATGTTGAAGAGGGATTTAAAATTATATCGCTCCAGAAACATTAAAAGTTTGTTAATTCCGTAGAAATCATATTTGCTTAAGTGAATCAAGAATGACTTGAAATGTTCAACAAATGGCTTTGAATCAAGTATTTGATGGAAAAGCAATGAAGGAGCGCAATTTGATGTGAATATATGCATGGAATGGAAATAAGTCAAAAAGTTTTGGAATTCCAAGAGTTTACATTTTTTTTGTAGATTACAACTTGTATTATATAGACTTATCATATTTCATCCATTTTATTCGTCACAGAAAATTATGGAAAACTTGATAAATATTGTACGTATCAAGTTTTCAATCTCAAAACCTTGAAAATAGAATATAAATAAAATATCTTTGACAATAAGATCAATCTATAATGAATAAGAACGTTGACTTGTATCAAATGATACTGATTAACCATGGTGACTTGAAGAGTAAGGGGAGATTATCTTTAGTAACTTTGTTACGGAATTCTAATTATTGCAATAGATGAATTAATTGATAAAATGATTACTTGATGGACTGTTAACTCATATCTTGGGGTCCCTATATGAATGAATTTCCATGCTGAAGAGGAGCTCCAACAGTTTGTATCTTTGAAACCATTGTGTTTGCTTTGAAACAAGTGAAGAGTCAAATGTTAGTGAATTGTCATATCTACAAAGAAATTCAGGTATTCTGTAGAAGAATTTTCAAGGATTATTCTTCATAGAACGAAAAAAAACTAGATCTCGAGTTTTCAATCACAAAACTTATATATGAGAGATTAGGAATCAGACAAACTCCTGAAATTATTATATTTCACAATGATCAAGCGATCAATATGATCCAGAACTGAAATAGGCTGGAACTCAGATACCTTCTATCCTTTCTTGCGTTCAAAATTCAAAGGCTACTCTCAGAGATCATCTCAGCACAGAAAATCAAACGAACGTAGCTTACGTTAATTCGGAAAATTCATATGATATGAATCGCTCCCAGAACGTTGACTGAATCATCTAATCAAAACTTAATCTTTTTGTTAATGAGTTTTAAATCAGTGTTGTTGTTGCTGTTGTAAATGAGAAAATCGCTTTATAAATTAATGATAATTATTGTCTATCACATAGACTCTGCCTGAATGGTTTACTTGAATAACTGTTGACTCATACTAGAGGAGCAAATCTATAGTATCTTCAAGTGATAATGGAGGTATGGATGATTCTAGCAGCTGCTGAATATCAGAGTTGCACGATCAAAACAGTCTCTGGATCACAAACTCTAATAACATAGAGTCGCAGCAGTAGCATATCCTTTGCTGTAGCTCCCTTCTGGTCTGGCAGTGAATCCATATTCATCAGCTCAGCACTTTGGAACAAGGTGTTAACAACAGATTCCTCATTTGAATTCCTCTGTGTTCTGAGGTCAGCTGACTTGAGGGCTTGTATCTCACAATACACCCCAAGCAGATAATCCTACAATGCGTATCTTGTCATAATGTGGGTTGATTGTATTGATACCAAAGTTAAGTCTCAATAGTTCAGAATATGAATTATCTCAAATTCTTATACAGTTCTTAATTAATATATGAGGTTCAGTACAGTATAATACCTTGGTTACTATAGTGGGGTCCACGTTATAAGGACAGTGGAGGAAGATAGGAGAAAAATGTTGCCGATCTTCTGTCTTGTCAGTAATGATACAGAGACGGTAGACGATACAGACGGTAGATGATAATAGACGGTAGATGATACAGATTTATTGATGTAATACTAACGGTTCATTCTCGTTTAAAATGATAAATTATATTTTATTAAGCAAGAAATTATATTTTTCAATAATTTTATAATGAATTTTCATAATTAAGATGATATATTTCGTTAATTAATTGTTAATTCTACATTGTTAAAATACGATCTGGAAACAGAGCAAAGCGGGAAAAAGATAGTGCTATCCGCTTTGTTGAATGATAGACAAGGATAGCAATACCATTGCTAATCAAACACTGCCATTATAACGTGGACCTCACTATATACTTCAGGGTCTCTACATTATTCAATATTCTACTACGGCTCAGAAGTAAAGCGAGAGTTTTCTTGGACATGATTATTCAGTTTTTCTCCTACAACATACAATGTAATCAGGATCGCATGATCAGAATAAGAATCGTGTAATATGAGAAACAATTTCTTGAGGTTTTATGAGCTATTTAATTCTGTGTTTTACAAACAGTCTACAATCATACCTTATTCTTTCTCAATGGTTAAAGTTTGTGAATAATTTTAATAGAATGTTATACAATAACTGAGATACTATTGCATTTATTCAAATTCTAATGAATTAATAATTAGTATTACCAATTATTTTTTAATAGCAGCGCTCATCGAATTTCCATATGGCTGTTTAGTTTACCCTGTTGTCAATATTTGCAGTAGCAGAAGCCTACGGGGTGATACAGCATTTGATTTGGATTTTCGTTTAATATTAATTAGAATGTTTTTAATGGGAAAAAAATGAAGAATTTCAATAGATTATGGAATTAAGTATTAGGCCTAAAACAAGTATTCTGTAGAAACACATCCTCCTAAATAGTAGTTGAAGTGGAGGAAGTTTATTAACGTTTTGCAAATTATAAATGCCAGGTTATGTACCTACATAAGTTATGTAAGCCCAACAAAGACTGGGAGTCTGGATACGATAATAATAATTCTCTCACCTACATTCACTGTTAGAATAAACTTTCAGTTAGTGCAATCTCCAAGCAGCTTACAAGATACTGTATTCTCTTGCTACCAACAACTCGCTGCAAATTTCACTGTTGATAAGAAATTTGTCTTATTCGTGCTCTAGGCTGAATTATTGATCCAAGTTCAAAGATTGTTGTTAGCTGAGTTGCGTCTTGAACTCAAGTTATTCGTTATTATTTGAGAAAGTTGAAGTATAAGTTGTAGGAAGTTCAACGATAATATTCAAACAAATGGCTTCCTAGTTGTTACATTGTGTAGGATGATGAATAATAATTATCTTCAATCATTGATTGAGTTTCATAATTAATCTCAATGGGCTGTATTCACTCTGTAACTTGAACAAGCTTTTAGTGCCTTTGAGAGTAAGAATAGACATTTTAATGAATAGGCCCATCACTCTTATCAAAAGTAAGAACAGAATCACATCCTTCCCTGATTGAGGGTACTTCAATGCTTTCATGTGCCATTGTATTGAGCATCTATCTCTCATTCAATTGAATTCAATTTCTTTATTCAAATATAAAAACACTGTACAAAATAAAATAGGATAATCATGGAATAATTATTTGCCCGCATGGACTGCTGATCCGTGCGCGGGGAAAGAGTACCCAATCTATACAGGTAACACTAGTGTGAAAACTACAATCAATAACTTAAAATTAGATTAGAAATGAAATATGATATTAAATTGAGTTTAGCCTATAAAAAGTATGTTAAATAGTCAGACCGTATCAATGACAATTTACACAGCACAAGTACCCGACTCAGAATACTTCATCTTCTGGTGAGCTGAACTTACTAACGATTAAACATTAAATAAATAGAACATTGAATAGAATGTAGAACCTGAAAGCATGAAATAAATAATAATGAATAAATGAAACTTAGGTGAGGCATGAAGGGCTTGAAACACAAAATCACAATCCAGCGAGGTTTGTAGATGAATATGTTTCAATTGCTTTGTGTCAACTATATGGCGATTCCAGCAGCGCCGCGGCGGCCAACCGGCCGATTGAGCGGAGCCAAATAAATACTCTCTTTTTGTAGGCGGCAGCACCAAGTTCTTCTACATCTTTGATTGTTTGTAGGAGGTTTCGATATATCATTGAAAGTATGAACAGTATCAAACCCTTCCCTGATTGAGGAAACTTATAATATGTTCCCATGTGCCAGCACTAAAAGTGAGAAATGTCATTATAATGAATATCTCTCATTGAAAGTATAAACAGTATCAAATCCTTCCCTGATTGAGGTTACTCTGATGTTTTCATTGAATAAACATTTAGTTTGATGCATCATATTAATAGCTTGAGTTATATGTATGGGAACCCTTCAATAATTAGAAGACTGTTGAAGATATGATACTGTAACTCCCAGGATAAGTTATTGATGGCGCCAAAATGGCGGCTGATTGGAGTTTCAAGTAAAAACTAAAACTTAGTATTAGGCTAACTGAGTCATATCATATCTACAACGGTCTTCAACTTATTGAAGGGTTCCCATACATATGACTCACTCTGTATAACTCATAAGGCAACTGATTGAAACAAATTATTCCTGAAGAGCTCCGCTAACTCCAAACTTTTCAGTAAGCAACAATATGGAATCTGGAAAACCTGAAAGCATTTGGTTCAGAAATGAAGTGTGCGGCGACATATTGGCAGTAGCAGGAGGAATATGAGTACAGCCACCATCTGCAAACTCCCCTCATAATAAAAAGAAACAACTTTCACGCTCAAAATTCCGTCTCTTTATTAAACGTAACCTTGGAATTACCACAATACATGGCACATACGGTCACACATGTTCATTTTCAACTACCACTACACGTCTCAGAAGTAAAGTGAGAGTTTTCTTGGACATGCTTTTTCAGTTTTTCTGTTACAACATACAATGTAATCAGACTCGCATGATCAGAATAAGAATCGTGTAATATGAGAAACAAACAATTCCTTGAGATTTTATGGGCTATAAGTGATCTGTGTTTAACAAACAGTCTACAATCATACCTTATCCTTTCTCTATGGTATAAGCATAAACAACAGGGTTTGTGTATTAGCACAGACAAATTTGAATCTGTAGTATCAGGTCTTACATGGCATTATAATGCTTTCTTTTCTATATGCTTATACCTTCTTCTTTATCCTATTATAATGCTAATTGACAGGATTAATTCATATATATTTCAAAATTTATATCATAAAATCTGGTGTGGCGCACTCACACAACTTTCCTTGCCGTTATGAAAATTGTTCACCTGACGCTACGGTAGTGTTACCGCGCATCTCAAGTCTACTATTCAAAGATTAGAGCCAGCTGGTGACAGGGTAATAACGCTGGAGACACACGAGGTCTGCTATCTCTTTATAGTGAATCATTTAATAGAATCAACAGTTGCCAATAGTTTGCAATTGAATAATCAATCACATTTTCTCGATTTTCGAGTTTATTTCTAATTTAAGGTGAAAATGTTACAGAACATTAATTGTAGAGATTCTCATGCTCAATCTATTCCACTCAAAATTTTTTGTTTAAATTGTATCTGAAGCTTGATAATTGAGAATCTAAAATCAAACTTTGCATAGATGGGGCGGAACTCCTGTAATTTTTACAGATATTGGACTTGTGGCAGTTGATAGAGCTTATCGATGACCATTTCAGGTATAACTTTAATCGAAATCGTTGGAGCCGTTTTTGAGAAAATCGCGAAAAACCCTGTTTTTGACAACATTTTCGCCATTTTAGCCGCCATCTTGAATCGCATTTGATCGAAATTGTTCGTGTCGGATCCTTATATTGTAAGGACCTTACGTTCCAAATTTCAAGTCATTCCGTTAATTGGGAGATGAGATATCGTGTACACAGACGCACATACACTCATACACACACACACACACATACAGACCAATACCCAAAACCCACTTTTTTGACTCAGGGGACCTTGAAACGTATAGAAATTTAGAAATTGGGGTACCTTAATTTTTTTCGGAAAGCAATACTTTCCTTACCTATGGTATTAGGGCAAGGAAAGTAAAAATATAGTAGAAGATAACAATTGACTTGATATAACAGTTGAAATTGCTGCATCCAATAAATTGAGTTTTATTGATACCATTTATTAAACTATTGCTTTACAAGTCTATAATATCTGAAAATCATTCAGTTTTGAATTTTTCTTCTGGAATAATTTTGATCTGAGAAATATAGTTCCAACAAATAACGGTTCAGAAAACTTTCGAATGATGATCATATCGGAGTATATCATGCATAATTATGATATTATGTTATGTTGTGTATTGGAGTGTAATCTATTTTGTATTATTGTAAGCAGTGAGGATAGAATGTAAAACAATATTACATTCAACACACTCTGATTGTAAGAGAAGGAATTGGTTTGATATCAATCACTATCACTAACATTGATTATGAAGCTTCAAATATTCAGATGATAATGTTCATATATCAGTTTGATATACCATTGTTTATACCATTATCAGTTTGATATCCCAAGGTAACATCAAAATAATTCAACGACTGCACATCGTCTTCTGTCACTTACACACTAGAAATCCATCACTCACTCTACCTCTCACATTCTACAATACATTATTCTAGCACATCGGAAGGCTATTCGTAATAAAGGACTTTGCAAACTTTGGAACATTTAATTCCACTTTTCCTCCCTCACATATCATTCCTCTCACTTATATAATTTAATATTATTCCACCTTTCCCTTCATAAATGTCATCCTATTTCCAGTGCAAAGTTGGAGCTAATCAGTAATATCAACTCGTGAACTTTCAAAAGTACATTAAAAGGCTATTATAGCAACGAAATTTGATGAGGTTAACAAAATATTCAATTCCTGCAATGGATACTTTCTAGCTTTTTCTATCTCTTTAAAAACGGTAGACTCAATCTGAAAGTTGGAATCGGTTTTTGCGATTATACAGAAGGTGATACATAAGATAATTGATACTAGATAATAGATAATAGATAAAAACACTTCACTTGAATGGGTTACTTTCATCAATTAATAAAACAATATTGAAATTTGGAGTACGGTACCCTTTATTATTTAAAACTAGTGGGTAACCCGTGCTTCGCAAGGGTCTATTTTAAAACTGCAAAATGAAAACTTGACGTAATAGAAAATTCGAAATTTGAAAATAGGCCTATAACCATCCTCGGTTAATGAAGAATCTATATGCAAAATTTCAAATTAATCAGTTGAGTATATTTCAGACGTGATGATGCGTCAAACATACTTCCCTATTCCTTACGTGTATAAGCCAGTTCTTTCCTTTATTATAGTATAGAAAACTGAAGAATACATAATACTTGAAAACCTCACAGAATCATATTGATTTTTCCAATACATCAATAGATTTTAGTTCGATTAGGATCCTCCTCAATTTGAATCAGGCAGTCTTTTGTTTTCCCAATTCCAAACAAAATACCTAAAATACTCGTTTCACTGCGAATTCGTGTCTGATAGTACATTATAACTGAAGAATATAAATTATTACTTATTTTATTGTGATCTATTCATGTTTTTCTCATGAAATTCAATCATGGGCCTACAGCATGAGCACTATGTCCATTTCATTTGTACTGGTGGCAAAATTTTACATTAAAAATAATTATTTGATAAAATCCAAGTTCAATTGTAATGAAAACAAATTCCTTCAAAAAATAATTGATAATAATACGTTTCGAGGGGAAAATATTAAGAACAAAAAATTAGGAAACATCGGGATTCGAACCGAGGAACCATCGCTCCGTTAGCTAGTTCGAAACTAGCTCCGTTGAGCTACACGGCCGTTCGAAAATGATAGTCTTGTAACAGCATTATAACCTCCTCATAAAAAACACACTTAGGGCTCAACAATGTAGCCTATAGAATTTCATGTACGGTAGCATAGATGAATTTGAACATTAATACTGGAAAATCTAGAAAGAAAATTGAAATTTGGGCTTCCAGGTGCACGAGATTGATATTTTTAGAATCTATGTGCTAAATTTAGAGATCTAAATCATTTCCGTTTTTCCGGTATGCAATCCACAAGTTGAAAGTTGACATGTTTTGATGCGAACACACGAACAAACGAACACATGAACACACACAACCCTGCTCTCTCTTATTATATAGATATTACAACGACTAGTTTCGACAATAACTCAGATCATTTTCAAGTTGAAATGTGGAAAATCACAAATATTTCACATAATCCACATCTCAACTTGAAAATGACCTAAGTTATGGTTGAAACTAGTCGTTGTAATATTAAAAATAATAAAGGGTACTTCAAGTTTCAATATTGTTTTATTAATTGATAATAGATATACGATACATGAATAGTATACATAAGGAAGCGATCATGATCAAATCAAATTTATTTATTACCTCAAAAAATGATGCTCTGAGTTGAACAATTTTGTGTTTGTTGCATCATATCATTGTAACTCAAATTACAACTGATTGAAACAAATTATCCCTGTGAGCTCCGCTAACTCCAAACTTTTCAGTAAGCAACAATATGAAATCTGGAAAACCTGAAAGCATTTGGTTCAGAAATGAAGTGTGCGGTGTCATATTTCATTTTATTGAGAATACATTACATGAAAATGGTAATAAAACTCAAAGAGGTTTACAGCTTGAAACGCCAAAACCTCGCGCAAATATTGGCTGTTGATGGAAGAATATGAGTACAGCCACCATCTGCAAACTCCCCTCATAATGAAAAAACAATACATAATGTGAAATAATTCACTTGGGAATTTTTAATAACAAAAATATCATGTTGAATTTCTTGAAATCGATCAGCGTTATCAGCAAAACTTTATTATAGTCCGTACAAAATTACTTCAGACTTAGAGAAATATCATAAGCAGAAGCGCAGTTGCCAATTTGTCAGTCGTCTGACTGCTTTCAGACAGGAAACTTCGCATGTGTAGCATGAGCACATGTCTGCTGCGGATGTCCATCCCAAGTCATTTTCGTTTGTGCATAAATTTCCACAGTCGAGGATGACAAGCATTGTTGACATTCATATTGTCCAAATTTCAAGTGTACCAAAACATCTGATTGAATAACTTTTCATTATTAAAAGAATTAAACATTTCTAATAATATCAACATATTGCCATTTAAAAGTATAAACTCAACCTCCCCCATTAAAACATAATTTGAACATAATCTTTTAGGTTATTTAGACAAATATTGAAATCTACCCAATCTGAGATCCTCACCCTGTCGTGGTCGACGACGGCATTTACGCATCTTTAAGGGCCGGTTTCCGATCTCGCGATTTAGCTAAGTTCTAGACTTTAAACAGCTGGAGTCAGAAAATAAGAATATAAAGAAAATAAAAATCTCAGTACCCTTTTTTTTATGACAACATGTTTCGGTCATTTATGCCATTTTCAAGTGATATGAATTAAATAAATATGTTTTTATGTTTTTATTTTCTTTATTATTCATATTACAAGTAGCCCCATACAGGAAAGAGATGAATCAGAAAATAAGCTTTCCAAAACGGGGCGTAGTCGCAGTTTTTATTTTCTCTTTTCTTTAATTGGAAACATTTTTCCTTGACGAAATAAAACATTTCTAAATAATTCAAAATAGCTGAAACTTTACACAATTTTCTCTTTATTTCATTTTGTGTTTAATTTTCTAGTTTTTTGAAATTTAATTCGAACGTGGCTATGACAATGACTGCGACTACGCCCCGTTTTGGAAAGCCAATTTTCTGACTCCAGCTGTTTAAAGTCTAGGACTTAGCCAAATCCGGAGCTCGGAAACAGGCCCAAAGAGTCCATGTATTATTTTCCTCTGGGCTACTCATGAATCCCCATCCTGACAGTATGACAGCTTGACAGTTAAGCAAATGCCAGTATGGTGTAGTTGAATCATATTCCCTCATGAGAAACAAAGGGAGGAGGGATTGTGTCGAGTCATTAATGATCATCACTGTGGTGATGATAACCCTCACAGCATCTATCCATTGCTTTTTATGATTCTCGAATGAGAATGTTGTCTCAATGAACTTCCAAATTTGTGTGGGGTGTTCAATGAGCCAAACTTATCTGATAAAAATTCTGCTGTGGCAGCTGTATAACATTGCATCGAGCTCTGCCAATGAACCTAGGCTGAACATACTGGAGAAAATGAATAATCCAATGTTGGGGTGTGTAGGCTTTTGTCAGCGCCCTGAACCCTTTGTCCGTGTGGCACTAACACCCTCAGCCTTTCAGCCCTCAGTGCGCATCGCCATCGCACAGTCCGCAGGCCATACGTCGTTCTATTCTTAAATAATTTGGCAGGCTCAACTGTACACAAGAATCGCTTTCTGCCCTCTCCGCGGGAGGCTGCAGCGTTCTCACTCACTTATTAATCACATTCACGCTCAACTCCACATCATCTGTAGCCTTCAACGCGCTCGCCCATCATCATAGGTAACGACTTTCTATGAAAAGCTCAAAGTTTGAATGTTATACAGAATCACAGAAAAAAGAAACAATAGGAAAGAAAGGTAGTTCATCACTATGTGATAGAATGCAGTTTGGATTTCACCTTATTCTGCCAGTCGATTAAAACCGACTTTCTATGATAAGCTTCTATGAAACAATTGAAAAGAAAGGTTGTTCATTACTTTGTGACAGAATGCAGGTTGTAGTTCACCTCATCTGCCAGTCGATTAAACCTGTATTTCCTGACAAGGAATACAAATTAAAAATATCCATCCTCTCACCTACAATCTGCTGTTGATTATTACGTTTTCTTACTAAATTAATACAATGTTTGGAAACAAAATACTTTTATGTGAAAAATAATGACACTCACGTTTCGTAGTGTAGCAACTAGATAGTAGGCCTATAGAATGTAACCAATAAACCTATAGAATGTAACATTTTGTACTTTCTGGCGACAACATGCTTCGTGCTCATTTTGCTGACTCTGTCTAGTGTTACAGACTGTCTCTGTTTGTTCTAGAACAACATTAACATGGAAAATGTTGCTACCATAAAAATTGCGTCATAATTTCTCACATGGAAGTATTTTCATTCTAAATTATACGGAAATATTCATTTAACTATAGAAGTAGACAATTGATATTGACAGAATCCGAAGTCATTGAGTTTGTTTAGAGGATTGTGATAGGATAAAGTTCAAGAGGATGTGGGTTCACTCGTAGAAAATTTTTTACCTTTGATAAACATGTTTTTGGAGAAATATTATTATGTTTAGACAAACAATGACCTTATTGGACTTTTGGACTTTTAAAATGTTATCCAAAGTTGGGTGAGAAATGGTACAAGGAGTATCCTTAGTTTTTCTCTTCCGGTCATTGCTTCTTTGTGAGAATTATAAATAAATATTAAATGAATAAATAAATGTGTCCTTTCGTAGCAGAAGCTGGCATGTGTCATTCCTTTACATATCAGACATTTCTGCTATGAAAGAAAACGTTGATTGTCTGAATGATGATACACTCTCAATTATAGGGAAATTCAAAAACAACTGGAACTTCATGTTTACGAAACAACAAACGACATTCTCAAGTAACTTAAATGTTCGAGCTCTGAAAATCGTATGATTCCCACGTGAGATGTAATTTTATTCTGCATAGAATATTGTTGATTCCAGGAAAAGCCTCAAAATAAACTTATAATTGATCTGTGACGAGCTTAGTGGATGGGAATATTTCCAATTCTAAAGTAAATAAGTAGCTCCTATATGGCGCGCTTGTTTTCCTAAGTTCTGAGAGCAATGTGGAGTTCTCCCGGTGCTGGGTGAAATAATTGTCTCCGCCAGTCACAAAGGATTGCTCCAATTTGAAATTCGAAGAGATCAAGAATTACGTGACTCACCTCGTTTGCATCCATTTGAACAAAGTTTGCACTCGTGTAGGCTCATTATTAGATAATACACAAGCACTCTCCTGTTTTCCTCTCAAAGTCATGTTTCAAATTTCCATGAAGCGTCATTACTTGTTTGCTTTCATATGGCACAAGCCTCTTTTCAATGTCTCTTTGATTCCAATAACAAGCTTCCACCTATGCCATGCATACACCTAACACCGCACAAGCAGCTTTCAAAGTTACTAAAAGTTCGCAAAGTACAGTCAATGGTTATGGAACGGCTGTTGTTATTTGAAGCTGTTGTTTATCTGACTCCTCATTACCACTGCATACTGTGATGAAGTATCGAAAAGAGAACATTACTGGATTAATCATAGTTGATAGGAACATTACTACTATACATGTAGTATAGAATGTAACATTATATCATAGCATAAGAAGATATCCCATGGTATAGGTAATTCACGTTTTAAATTTCACGCCGATTTCTTGTTGATACAAACCAATTACTGTCGACTAATGTCCATTACTGTTGTTTTGTTGGGAGGAGAGTGTAAGAACAGCACAGTATGAGAGACTACAAGCGTTACATAGCTTCACGAAAAACAACTATCTACTAGGACTATCAGCTTGAGTTAGCATTAGATATTGGAGCATAGATATCCATGGGATATCTTCTTGTACTTTTTTCCTCTATGATACTAGTAGTTCTGTGAACAGTAGACCTTACGCAGTATTCTCATCCACAAGTACCTTATAGAAACTATAGACCTTATGGAAATACAGCAATAGACTGGCTTCTCCACACATCTGTGTAATCACTCTTGTCAGCTGATTTATGATGAATAATTCTATAGTCTGATTTTTACTCTAATATTGGCGTATGAAGGAGGCTCCTTTTTCCTTTTATATTATCCTTGAAATGCAAAATCTCCAAAAACCTGTATATATTACGTCGACGCGCAATTAAAAAGGAACATACCTGTCAAATTTCATGAAAATCTATTACCGCGTTTCGCCGTAAATGCACAACATATAAACATTTAAACATTAAGAGAAATGCCAAACCGTCGACTTGAATCTTAGACCTCACTTCGTTCGGTCAACTACACTCTCTGCTACTAGATAGATAAATTCTTATGACTTTTCTGATTGAGACTTTCACAATCATTGAAGAATGATACAATTTCTATGCAATTCAGTGATGATAGTTCATGAACAGTTGGAGAGAGTTAATTGTCATCAATCTACAATTGAAAAACATAGGTCTGGATGGAAAGTTACCTAATTAAAAGCTCAACCCACCAGTAACTAAGTCACTACATTTTCTCTCTATAAGCCAATTCTATCCAGTTCAACCAATTCTTGTGGATTCCCGTCTCACCGAAAATATTGCGTGCACATGTGCACTAGTGCTAATTAACAATGAGTTTTGTTTCTCTTGACATATTTCTAAATTCATGTTTAATATGTAAAAATACAGTATTATGGTGATATGAAATTGTAAACATCTTGTATAGTTTCTGTAGTAGGTTCGAGTTTCGTTTAATATTGACATTATTCCTTCTTATCAAGAAATTAAATCCAATATGTAAATCCATCAGTTCATCAATCCTTTTTATTCGTGTCCATCAGAAACTTTATTCTGCTATTTGTGTGTTCTTGTATTTGTGTTATAACAAAAATCAGGTGGTATCAAATTTCAGTCTATTGGATGTTTGTAAATATATATCCATAAGCAGATACAAAACTTGGAGTTTTCTACTTTGAGCTATCCCTTTTCTCCCTCAATATTGATTTGAGAAAATTCTATACACAAAGGAGACTTATTCAAAAAGTAACACAGAATTTGGCACTGAGCACATATGGTTCTGGTGATAAATCTTTGGCTAGTTCATTCAAAGACTAGTTCTAGATGTAGCTGTAGTTGAAAATTTATCACATAGTCCAAAGCATTCTCAAGAAGACAAATTTATATCATGATACACCCACACGCAGTGTACCTAGAATACTGGGTATATTCTAGGTACATTGCATCCACGTATGATTTTTGGGGATCTATCATACATAATGTGCGAACAGAACGAGTGAGTCACGGTGAAGATTGATGCCACTAAAATATAAATATAATATTTATAATATAAACAAATACTGTACCTGTGCAATGATGAAACAATTGGAGTCATTGGTAGCCTATAGAGCCTATAGTACTCACTTTTATTTTTACGGCTACTGAAACTATATTACACTTGAAAATGGGTCTTGAAGAGTTAAAACTAGTCTAGTTGTGTTGTGATAAAATAGCAAGGTTCTTTATAGATATATTCTATTGTGTCTCAATGATATAGATATGATAGATGTATAGATATTTAAGAGCTACTAGCGAGCTAAAATCCACTTATCGACCAAACCGTTTTGTTCGTACCTTTAAGATCGCACTCTTTGAGATTCTCCACTAGAAATATACATATTTATATGATAATGAGAGAGAGGAGAAGATGAGAATGAACAGGAAATAATTGCTAATGATTTTCCATTGTGAAGATAATATAACGTTCTCCAGATGATGTGGAAAAAAGAAGACACATATTTCCCTTTTGTGTAGAATGAGACAATGGCTTCAACTCAAGACTTTGTTACTTGCCATTGAAAGCTACTACCATACGGTATTTTTTAATTAATTGTTCCCTTCCATTCCGGGTCAAAGGCATCAGAAATAGTTTGAAATTGTCTGAATACTCTGCAAAATACAATTTTCAACTTGAGATATTTGTGAGTCTCTCTCTGGCCCGAATCGAGTTTCCGATTGATTTAGCAGTGCCAAGTGCTGCCCTGTTCAGTACACGCTTTTTGCCGCTGCCGAAAAGCGCAAGCGAAAGAACGACTGGCAATATGAACGGGAAATTTGCATACACCCGTTTTTATATAAAGAAGAGAGTAACTGCGATATCGCCTCACTGGGACGCAGCGCAGATAGAAGTAAAGAGAAAATATCACTCGAAGATGTCTCTGTCCTTGTTGCTCCGCCTCACTTGCCAATAATACATCAAAACTCACGATGGAACCACATGTTACCCCTCAATATTTCTTCATTTTAATCTCCCATAGTTATTCAGATTATCGATCAGAAATACTCCAGGCACCATCGGGAAGTCTTCAGAACAAGACATTCAACAATATCGGGCAGAAACTTTTCTTTTTTGTTATACTCTTCTTTCCACTCATAACTTGCATACTCTCCCTGATATCATTTTACTACTTTCTAGATAGTCTTCTTTCTTCATTCCTTTCCCTAACTCTTTCGTCGCTATTTTGTTTCTCACCAATTCTCCTACTCCTCAAAAATGTATTTTCTTCTACACTCAATTTATTGTATGTCTTCAAATTACAATATCTATCTTTTTCACTACCTTTGAATGTTCGTATCCTCTCTCATCATATTCAACTCAGGTTATACATTATTTTCAAAATATCTGGGGTACATCAAGGTTCCCTTTATACGTCACTAACAATTCAAAACATTCCAAAATATCTGAATTGAATAAGCATGCTATAGAAATTGAAATTATTTAATCTCCTATATATATATATATGCATATGCACTCATAGGCCAAAACAAAAATTAAAAACATTCAAAGAGTCGATAACTTCTTTGGCCTAAGTAGCCGGGAGACATTGCTGTGTCCGGCCTGCAAAAACTGAGCTTCAAATTGAGCTAGAAATCTCCTAAAAACGAAGAACACAATAATAAAAAAACACATAAATAAGTAATTGTCCATTGTACATGATGCATTGAAGGATTGCTTTTGACTTCGAAGCTCGTATTGGAATTTATAATAAATTATCATCTTTTATCGTCTTCTTTTTCTTCTTCTTCTTCTTCTTCTTCTTCTTCTCCTTCTTTTACTTTCCACGATTAAAGCATCATTGCCTGTTCTGAACCTCTTTGCCATTATAGTCGGACCATCTTTTACATGGACGTCCTCTATCTCTTTTTCCAACTGGATCGTATAATAAGGCCTGCTTTGGGATCCAGTCTCACCTCATCCTATCCACATGTTGAAACCAATCATTTCCCAATCCCATTAATTTTATCTCTTGTGGCAAAAATGTTCAGCTGAGCTCTGATATATTATCTGTGTTTCTGAACCAGCCTATCATTTATTGTATTTTTACTTTCCTTGCCCTATTACCATAGGTAAGGAAAGTATTGCTTTCCGAAAAAAATTAAGGTACCCCAATTTCTAAATTTCTATACGTTTCAAGGTCCCCTGAGTCCAAAAATGTGGTTTTTGGGTATTGGTATGTATGTGTGTGTGTATGTGTGTGTGTGTATGTGTGTGTGTGTGTGTGTGTGTGTGTGTGTGTGTGTGTGTGTGTGTGTGTGTGTGTGTGTGTGTATGAGTGTATGTGCGTCTGTGTACACGATATCTCATCTCCCAATTAACGGAATGACTTGAAATTTGGAACTTAAGGTCCTTACACTATAATGATCCGACACGAACAATTTTGATCTAATGCAATTCAAGATGGCGGCTAAAATGGCGAAAATGTTGTCAAAAACAGGGTTTTTTCGCGATTTTTTCGAAAACGGCTCCAACGATTTCGATCAAATTTATACCTGAAATAGTCATTGATAAGCTCTATCAACTGACACAAGTCACATATCTGTGAAAATTCCAGGAGCTCCGCACCATCTATGCGAAGTTTGATTTTAGATTCCAAATTATCAGGCTTCAGATACAATTTAAACAAATAATTTCAAGTGGAAAAGATTGAGCATAAAAATCTCTACAATTAATGTTCAGTAACATTTTCACCTAAAATTTAAAATAAGCTCGAAATTAGAGAAAATATTATTATTCCAATTGCAAACTGTTGATTCTATTATATATCATTCACTATGAAGAGATAGCAGATCTTGTGTGTATCGAGCGTTATAGTCCTGTCACCAGCTGAAGATCTTTGAATAGTAAATTAGTATGCGCGGGAACACTAGCGTCAGGTGATCAATTTTCATAACGGCAAGGAAAGTTGTGTGAGTGCGCCACACCAGATTTTATCTCTTGTGGCAAAAATGTTCAGCTGAGCTCTGATATCTTATCTGTGTTTCTGAAACGGCCTATCATTTATTGTATTTTTTAATATTATGGCAGAACAAAAAAAGAGAGCTACTTTTATACTCTATACTAGAGAACTATAAGCGTAATATGGATGGCTATCATTAAACCTCAATGCGCTAATCTTGAATCTTAAGTAATGTGCTGCAAAATTCCAAGATACTGCAGGCTATGGAATGGAGCAACATCGTGTTGAAGTTAGCGAGTGAACAAATTGGTACAGATTTGTTATTGTTAGTAAAATGAAGACGATATTAAACGCTGAAAACTGGCGGAATGGCGTGGTGCAATTAGGCTGCTCATTAGCGAAGCTGCTCTGAGAGCTGTCAGCTGCTAGTTGGCCGGCCATCAAAGCCGCACAACGATTATCTCCACTGCTCATCCCCGATGTCAACTTCACAACTCTTCCGCTAAGATTTTCAAAAACGCAGAACAAGCTCGTCATTCAAACTTTTTCTGCATTTCGTATTCTAACTTGACGATGTATCCACTCAACCCAACAAGATTCTGAGAGGATAAGTTGAGTTCTTCTTGACAATTTATTCCAGCCAGAACAACATTTTAGCGGAACGGCTGTAAGCGACATGTAATTGAAACTGAAAGATTGAGATTTCTTCGTAGGCTAATTACTCGTTGGACAAAATAAATGTGAAGCATTTGACACCGGAAATAAGTAGCTGAGACTGATGATTTCGAGAAGATTCAATGTGAGAGAATAGAAAAGGGAGAGAGAGAGAGTGAGTGAGGAGGGATTGATCGATTGAGTACTATATTTATGTAGATTACAATATATACTGGCTTATACACTTACATACAATAGCTTACAATACAGCAAAATTATAGATGAATTACATAATATAGACTAAGAAAATAATTATTGAACTGTATATGATATGAAAAAGCAATTTGTAATAATTATTATAACTAAAGATAATTATATTGTTATGCATCTACATCAATTGGCGGAGCTTTGGACATATCAATGTCCATTCTTCGGAAAGAATATTAAAAATATCCTCCCCACTAACTCTCTACCAAAACGTTAATTTCATTAATTAAACTAAGGATTTATTTATTAATGGAAATATTGTAAAAGTTTTAATTAATATGAATATTTAAGAGAAAATAAGCAGAAAATTGATAAAGTAAAATGATTATATAGGTAGATAAGATCAAATTATTGATTAATAAAATTAAGTGGCTGAAAGTAGATCAGGGTTATCTATAATGAAAGAGAGAGAGATAGAGAGATCAATCATTTCTAAGAAATTAAGAAGAAAAAAGCCTTTCATTATTGAATTTTGATGAAGTGTTTTTTGGGGAACAATTTTAAATTTGAATTCCTGAATTGCCAATATAATAAATAATCGAAGAAATGTCAGAGTACAATATCTTAGGCTACATATATATGTTACGTAGAATATTTCACCCTGAACTTATTGGCTTATTCTCATACTATTAAAAATGACTTTTGATGAAGTGTTTTCTTGGAACAAATTTAAAGAGTACGCAGTAGGATTTTTGAATCGCCAATAAATGATAAAAGGAATTTATTAGAAATCACAATACAATATCCCAGACTACATATATTTCACATTGAACTTATTGCTATTCTATACTATCAACGGGACTTTTGATCTCATATAACTGTATCAGAAGACTGATGAAAAACATAATTGATTGATTGATTCTTCACTAATTGACGATGTTTGATTTTTCCACTATAACAGAGTTTCTCGGTCTGCAGCGAATCTTCCATGCGTACAGGGAAGCTTCCCTTGCATGCGAGTATTTATTGTCATAAAGATGAATATTGTCATAAAATAAATAAAAAAAATGGATAAATAAATATTCATTTCCCAAAACACTAAAACTACAACATAAATCACACAAAATATTAGATAAATTACAATTACATACAATAGTTAGTTACAAGAAATTCTTATAATGTGTCCTCTACTTGTTTAGTTTTTTCTGTGTGGAAATTCACCTACCCCACTATGGCGTACCATGTTCTAGAGTAGGTTTTGTTAGTTTTTTGTGCGTATTATTAATTAGTTTAGTTATTAGTGTGTTTAGTAAGTCATTAGGTGGTTAGTTGTTGTTTGAAATAATGTTTTCTATGTTCTGTCTTCCTTTGCTCATCAAACAATTGTGTACTATTGTTTTGAACTTTCTAGGATGATTAATCTGCTTGAAGTTTGCAGGAAGTAGATTATATAATTTTGGTGCTAAATGATTGAAATGTCTCTGGTATAGTGCCTTCCTTGCAACACTGGTGATGAGAAGATTCCTGTATCTGGTGTTGTGGTTGTGGTTTCTGGTTTGAAATGTAGTTGGGTTCTTGTGTAATCTGCATAGTATCTCCAAAATGTATATAATAACTATAAGTTTTATCAATTAGTATTATTATTTGCTTGGACTATAGACTATAATTTTTTTTATGCATTGTTTTTCAACTATAAAAAGTTATTATTATTTATTATTAATATTGATGTTGTAATTTCTTTTTTCATACTATAATACAGTGGAAGCTTTTTCATATTTTGGTTTCCCTGGAGAGATTTTGTTTTAAATTAATTAACTGATTGTGTCAATAGAAAAACGTTGTAAAGAAGAACTGAAAAGCACGGGATGATAAGAAAATGAAAAAGAAAGTTTGTATGGAACAGCGAGGAACTAGCGTTTTCAAAGGAAGAGCAAGAGATTTTTCCGCAATCAGAAGATATAACAATGGCAAAGGAGACTCCATTGTTCTTCTCTATTCAGTAGGCAGCCCATTCTTTCTTGTTATATTCTTGCTTTTCAAAATAGTCCTTTTAAGTAGATCAAAAGCTCCAGTCAAGAAAGCATTTTTCACTTTTAATGTGACTGCTGCATCGCTTAAGATGACTGGAACGAATTAAGCCGCTCCGATGATGAATGCCACTTTCCATCATGAATTCTCATAATTAAATAATATCATTTCCGTAAGCTGAAGTATGAGTTGATAGCCAGAATTGGAAACCTAACCATTATTTAACTCGAAAAAGATAATTACGAGGATGAAATTAATCTAATGAAAGTAATAAATTGATACGTAGCGAGGTTCAAATGTCCAGAACTGTCCAGAAATTCATCAAATTTTGCGACTATAGTTAGGTTCACGTTATATTGGCAGTGGAGAAAGATGGCAGAACAACGTTGCCGAAACTCTGTCTTATCAATGTCTTCTATAGACGACCTCTTTATATTTTATATAGAAAGAAATTATATTTTTCAATAATTTCATAATGAATTTTAATGATGAAGATGAAAAATTTTGTTAATTAATTATTAATTCTACATTGTTAAAAGACGATCTAGCAACAGAGCAAAGCGAGAAAGAGATAGCGCTATCTGCTTTGTTGAATAATGACAAGGATAACAATAGCATTGCTAATCAAACACTGCCATTATAACGTGGACCCCACTATAGTTATTACTAGCTATGAATAGGTTTCTGTGCGTAGGCTAAAAAATAACTAGAGCCGGAAGTAGAGTGCATTTTATAAAAATAACCACTACCATTGATATAAGTAATAGAAGGATCCAGTGATTCATACCTGAAAGGTTGAAAAACAGAATGGTATTTGATTACTAAGAAACAATGAAATGAAAGACAATCTGAATCATTGCAATTAATTGATGGAATATTGTAATGTTACAGAAGCCTTTCAATAAGAAATGATGATACCCACTTCCTAAAGTGGGTTTCAATTCCATTTCCATACTTCAGCCTATTATTGTCTTTTTTCTATAGGGCTACTTTCAAAATAAATAAAAATATAAATCTGACAAAATAATTCAAAAATGTACTCAGTTGTATATTTTCATTTATTAAGCCTATTATTCCTGTGATTTTGCGGTTTCATTCATCCTATATTTTGATTGGGTGGATTGATTATTTTTATGAAAAATGATTGATAAACGGCAAAGAATTGATTTGCGAATATTTATTGAACTCAATTAATCATTTTATTTAATTCATGGTGAACTTATGCATGGACTGGAACAGGGACTGGAGCTGGGGCAAGAGCTGGTGATGATACAGCACTGGCTGGAATTGTCTCGAACACTGGGGATGAAGGAGCCAATTTGATTAGTGATGGACTGCTGGCTGCAGCAATCACTGGAACGTATCCTGGAGCTGGGGCAAAAGCGGGTGCTGGAGCATAGGCTGGAGCTGCAGCAGATGCGTAATGGATTGGAGTTGATGCATAGGCTGGAGCTGGGGCATAAGCTGGAGCTGGGGCAAAGGCTGGAGCTGGAGCGTAGGCTGGAGCTGGGGCATAAGCTGGAGCTGGAGCATAGGCTGGAGCTGGGGCATAAGCTGGAGCTGGGGCAAAGGCTGGAGCTGGAGCTGGAGCATAGGCTGGAGCTGGGGCATGAGCTGGAGATGGAGCATAGGCTGGAGCTGGGGCATAAGCTGGAGCTGGAGCTGGTGCGTAATGGACTGGAGCTGAAGCATAGGCTGGAGCTGGTGCATAATGGACTGGAGCTGGAGCATAAGCTGCAGCTGGAATATGAGCTGGAGCTGGTGCGTAATGGACTGGAGCTGGAGCATAGGCTGGGGCTGGGGCATAAGCTGGAGCTGGAGCAGCAGCATAAGCTGGAGCTGGGGCAGCAGCAAAAACTGGAGCTGGGGCATAAGCAGGTGCTGGAGCATAAGCTGGAGCAGCAGCATAAACTGGGGATGGAGCATAAACTGGAGCTGGGGCATAAGCAGGTGCTGGAGCATAAGCTGGAGCAGCAGCATAAACTGGGGATGGAGCATAAACTGGAGCTGGAGCGAAAACTGGAGCTGGAGCATAAGCTGGAGCAGCAGCATAAACTGGAGCTGGGGCAAAGGCTGGAGCTGGAGCATAAGCAGGTGCTGGGCTGTAGGCTAGTGGAGCTGGTGCATATGGTCCAGCAGGAGGGGCTGCGGCAACAAGAGCAGCGTGGGACAGGCTTCCAGCGGGACTGGCGGCCAGAACCTCAGCAGCCGCCTCAGTGAAGGGGATAGCGGCGGGGGCGTAGCTCCATGCTGGTGATGCATACCTCAAAATGGTTGGTGGAACGGCAGAGTGGTCCTTCACCTTGACAATGTTGTCCTCAATCAGCTTGAAATCAGCAACATGGCGCGAGCTCTGTGATACCTTGGTGTCAATAAACTCTTTTTCCTCAATGAGTGTCACAATTGGAGCAGCCCTTCGCGGCATGTGCCAAACCAGGGTCGCTGGATTCCAGTGTGTGCAACAGTGAAGCATCTCCAAGGTGCGGGATTTTCGTCTCTGCAAAAAATTTAAAAATAAAATTTGACTTCTTTTTCATCAAAAATGGATTGAAATACTTATTCAATCATTGGTGATGCATTCCCAAGGTTTCCAAGGTTTACAAGGTAACCAACCGTTTCAAGTAATCATGGGAACAAGTGAGTTATGGAATAGGATATTTAAAAATTTACTATTTTTGAATAGTTCATCTCTTTTTCATTTGGAAAACAGAGGAATCATATTAGCCTGCTCCTCATTATATAAGTGAGTAGTGATTATTTTTCAAATTTTCCATTCACCCTACCAATAATAATTCTCTGAATCATATCATTATACCTGGAGCACAAATTAATTGAACGAGCGTTAGCGTGTTCTAATTTTTGACTTACTGACGGGCAAAGTCGTTGACCGTCTTTTTGTATTTTCTACAAGAATTGATCAATCACCTTCAAATTTTGAACACGTATTCTAACTTTTTACAGGTCAAGTTCGTTGGACAACAAAATTGACTCACTTCTTTGTACTTTTTCAGGATATAACAAATAACATTAAAAATGCATAAGAAAGAAAAATGTTGTGATTTTTCATTTAGCCATCTGAAGAATTCATTGCATGCAATGTAATTATTACAATAGATTTCCCATTCATTCATTCATAACATCAGCTGAGGCTATTTGAAAGCTATCACACAGACAGTTGTTGCACTGACACATGATTCCAGCTGGTTAATATGAAAAATAATTCACAACCTTCACATATCAACAAACTGATATGGGTTGAGATAATATCAATGTGCGGTTTTCGCCATTAATTTTCTCTTGGAACTCTGAATCGAACCGTGCATCATGAAAATGAATGCATACAGATAGAAAGATGATGAAGCGACAGAGTAATTTTTCATTTCAAATAGGAACCCCAATGTAGCCTACTGTCAATATTCTTCTCGTAGAAAAAATATTCAGCTGTTTCTATAATTTTTCACCAACTCTGTATATTTGAAAGTTGCGGGTTCCAAAGATTGCAATACAACAGTTCTTGAGCGAGTTCTCCAACCCAGGGGGTCACTAGTACTGATGAAATCCTTAGAAATTATCATTAAAATTGATTATAATTAGAGACAAAAATAACTGTAATAAACATGCATTCAGTTAATTATTCATTGATTTGTAGCAGTTATTGATTGGTACATCAAACTACAAACAGAAAATGACATTCAAATGACTTTCATGATGAAGATTATACTTTGGATGTAAAGCTATTTGCACTTATCTCTTATAAGTAGGCCTATAAGTATACTCTATTTCTTATCTCTTATTCCAGTATAAGTGCTTCTATGTCCTCCAAGGTCAAACTCTTGATCTGATTGTGACAAGCATTGAGAAATATTAGAATTGAACAATAGAGTGGAAAATAATAGTACAAACTGTATTAACAAGGTGGATTCAACAAATCGAAGTATCTTCTACTCTTTATATATGAATTCTATTATTAAAAAGATTATAAAAACATGAAGTAGGTGCCCTTCTATTTAAATCATTTCAAACAACTAGTAAAAAGTACCAAAGGGTACTTCATGTTTTAAATTTTTTTAATATAACTTTTAAAAAATTAGCACATACAAGTGATGTGATTTCATGAATTCTATGTTGGAAAATTAAAAGAAAATATCAATGTAGATGTGAATTGGAGTGCGATGTAGCCTAATAATTACAGAAAACTTTTGAGAACAAGCTATTTTCCACATATTGAACTCACTATAAAGTTCTCAATTCATAAAATATTGAAGTAAGGGTGAATTAGAGTGAAACATTTTAGAACAAAATGTTTTCTCTTATTAACTCTCTCTAATTTGCAATTCATGAGGCATTATATTATACTTAAAATTACACAATATTTTACACAATAATTATTACTGTACACTGGAATAAAATAGATGATGTTAATTGCATAACATACCAAAGACAGGGATTGTCTTTCCCTTCAATGCTTCGACAAGGGGCTCGTCTACCAGAGGGGTGGCCAAAGCCAAGCCGAACACGGCTGCCACAAGGAAAAACGTTGTCTTCATGTTGCTGATCGAATGAAGACCACAGAAAGCGAACTGAAGAGCAGACTGCCGTCCACAAATATTTATACTAGGACAGTTCTAGTTTATCTGTTAATTATCTGTCAGCTCTTCTCCAGTTTTGATGGAATGTTTTCTCCATCATCTTTGATAGACTTCTAGAAAAATATATACCATTGCTACACGTGCTACTGATAGCCTAATTACAACCTATTAGATCTGTATTCTTCCATTTAGAATTCGTGGAAGCAAGAACATTTTCCTTCTTTTGGCGGCGACTATTGAACTTTAGTTTGTTTTTTGTGTGTTTGTTTACATTTTTAGTTTGAACCTTGATATAGTACGAATACATTTCGAAGGACCACTGAAAAGATGTACTGTTACAAGGTCTGTACAAAATCGGGGTTCACTATATCGAGGTTGAAAGCTATCTGGACGTTTGAAGGAGCTGAAGTGAAAATGTTCTATAACAGGAATAATTAACTATAACGGAGTGTACTACCGTATATCGAAGTTTCACTGTAGTTCGTTGTACTCGGTAGATGCTTTATCCATAATATCGGGGCTTCGAGCTTCGCTCGTTATTTTTATTTATTAATTAACAGAACACAATTCTCTAAAATGATCGTGTTTATATTTCACAGCTGGCTATACGTCAGCTTATGAATTTCGGGGATGCGATTTTGATTTTCAGAATCACTCGCTCACTTTTTACTATCCACAGACGACGAAAGTGTCAGCTGTTTCAGCCAAGGATGAATGTCGTTCAGCGAGTTTCCCCAAGTATGAGACCTAGTGCAATCGAATTTTTATATCATAAACCTACTATGATCCAAATTTCGTGAAAATCGTTAGAGCCGTTTTCGAGATCCGTTGAACATAAATAACCAGATATAAATATAAATAACCAGATATAAAAATACAGGAATTGCTCGCTAATTCTTAGTTTCTGTTGTTTTTGAGTGAAAAAGGACTAAATTTCAGAAAAGTGGAATCATAACCTCATTTCGGACTTTTAAAATAATATCTAAATTTGGGAGAGAAATAGTACAAGGAGTATCCTTAGTTTTTCTCTCCCATTCAGTGCTTTATTGTAAAAATTATAATAATAAATAAATAAATAAAAATTAATATAATAGGATTTAAACAGGTAGTCAACCATTTTATAGATTGCTGATGGAAGAGGCAACCTCAACACATGATATTCTTATTAAACATTGATGAAGGTGTTCTGGGGTCAAAAGATGAAAATAGATTTCTTATTATTTTTTTTTTCAAAAAATAAGTTGAATTATAATTTTAACCTCCATAATCTCAATATTTATGTATATTCAAATCAATTCTTTCTGTATAAACAATTTTATTTTCAAAACTCATATACGGTGTAGACAGTACAAAATGTATAACAGAATTTCAAGATATTATGTTGAAAGGTCTTTGAGTAGTGGAATCGTTTTACAGGTCTTGATAAACTGACTCACTTCTGTTCTCTCACTAGAAAACAAAATTGTCTGAAAGGATTGAGAAATCTAATTGTTTAATGTCTGAAAGATTTTGTCAATTATTCTGCTACTTCTGTCAACAGTCATTGTAATAATTTTACTGCTATTTTCCATTCAATTATCATATCCTCTATCATTAATAATTCTCTTCCCAAATTAGTTTCTCTTCTATTATTTTGCTCTTTTCAATGCAAATTGACTTGAAGGCATAATATTAACCATTATTTTCTTTTTTCAAGTTGAAGTAGACATAATCAGTTATACTTGAATTGACCAGATAAAGCCCAAAGTGAACGGAATTGATATGAAAGATGGACAAATGAACAATTCGGATAAGCAAAACTGATGATTTCATATAAATGCAATCTTCTCGAGCCATCAAATCTGGATACCGTCCTAAAATATTTATTGCGATGCTGCAGACTTATGAATGAACGCAGTCGCAATACCTGGACTGCTCTGCGTTGGTGGATTATGCAATAACGTGAACAGAAATGTGATTCGCAAACCCTAATTCTTCAGGAATCGTCACGACCGTTTTCTGCTGGCTTGGCTTCATATTGGCATTCTTCTCCGGGCTCCATTATTCATATTGCATTTCAAACCAAAACGAGTGGAGAATTTGAAATATTCTCTCATAGCTCTCTTTGCTATGATTGATGGATGAGTGGACAACTGTTATAGATAATATTTCTCCAAAAATGGGGAGTTTTATATGCGGAGAACAGTTTTGTGATTCGAGAGAGATAGATTCATTATTGAATTTGTAGCCAAAAATGGTGAGTTTTATGTCTGGAAACAGTTTTGTGATTAGAAAGAGATAGATCCATTATTGGGATTCTAAACAAAAATGGTGAGTTTTATGTGTGGAAAACAGTTTTGTGATTAGGAAGAGAGATCCATTATAGCGATTCTAGCCACAATGGAGATGGAGGTTGATAGTTGCCTCTCATATGTCACTGCATATTGATGTATGACTCTGATCAGCAAATGCATCAACAACTACCTCTATCGAGCACATTTAGTTTTGCAAACAACACAGCCAACAAATGGCTGTTCAACTACTATGTAATTGATACGCGTGCATTTTGAACACTGAATTATGAATCGATTGAGCCACTGAATTTCTGACAAAACAGGAATAAATTTCCATTTCGATCAAAACGCTATCGTCATCGTAATGGACATTAGGACTCTTATCATAACAAGTTCTCTTGAATTACAAGCACGACATTCTACATTTGGTATTCGTTGAATAACGCATCAGGCTACATTACGATATAGCATATAAATATTGATAACACACTGAAATAACAAGTGGAATACAGTACTGAGCTGCATGATAGAAAGAATTATTTCTCGATTCTACGTAGGAGCTTTGGAGA